>NW_008655535.1:222-26189 GCF_000695815.1 Acanthisitta chloris
TTCGGTGTTCTGCTTGGGGACGCTAACGCTGCCTGGGGATGAGGAGGGCAGAGTGGTCGCGGTGCGCTGGTAGTGCCTTGGGATATCTCGTTTCAGTAATGCAACTGTTTCTGGTGCTGCGAAAAGGCAGAGCTGCAGATCCTGCTCCATCCAGGTAGGAAAGGTCAGCTCTCCGGTTTGAGGGAACTGAAGGAAGTTCTAGGCCTGGTTTTGGACAGGGAGGGGAAGCAGCCCCAGCCTTTTGCTGTGCAGTAAGCAACATTTGCTTTCCCAAGCTTGAAGCTTTCTGGAGCAGTTTTTGGCAGCTCTGCAGTGTGACTTGAGTGATTCAATGCCCCTCTGATTTATAAGACTTTAACTTTTAGGCAATATTTAAAGTAGTCCCTAACTTAGCAAGTAGTTCATATCTTGTTTGTGGTGGACATAATATCAGTCTCCATTAATATTGTTTGTATCTGCTGTGAGGCTAAGCCCTGATGCTGCTATAGAAACTGATTGAGTGAAGGGGAGGGTCAGATGCACAGGACTGATAGCTTTGTGCTGGTTTCTCTGAAAAGCTCCGGGTGAATCCTGCCTGAGCTCTATCTAAGTGCCTGTGAGGACAGTGAATTCATTAGGGAAAACCAGCTTCCGAGAGAAGCATCGCTTTAACTTGGTCAAGTTTGTATAGTCCTTTTGAAGGTGTTCAGTTTTCACCTTTTGTGACTATTGTAGAGAATGCTTGACCTGTCTGGTGGTTTGAGGTTGCTGTAATTGCTGTTTAAAACTCATTATCCAAATTTAAACTTGATGGATGCTTTAAATTAAACAGAAGATATCTCAGGTGGGGGAAAGGACTTTTGTTTGTCAAACACCAGTATCTGTGTAAGCACCACCCTGCTTGACAGAAAATGTTTGTCTTGTAAATTTGGGCTGCTGCTTGCATTGTATCCTGTGTGACAACCTGCAGCTTGAAAGGGTTTTTTTCAGCTATGTAGAGTAGTCAGCTGGTCAAGAAATCCTAAGACAAGCAGTCAGATGTTTTAACAGCTATCATACTTGTCTTGTGACTACCATGCAGAAGTATAAGAAAGACTTAAAGGATCTGGCATAAAGCTGACTCAACAAAATACCGGAACAGCTGGTGCTGCTGAACATGCTTGCTCAGTGTATTACATGGACACTGGAGTTTTTCCTGGTAGTCCAGACACTTGGTTTTCAGGGGCATATTTCAGGGAGCCTCCTTCTCTGGAGATATTCAAAAGCTTCCTGGACACACTGCTGAAAAACATGCTGGAGTGCTCCCTGCTTGAGCAGGGAGGTTGGACCTGATAACCTCCAGTGCTCCCTTCCAACCTTACCCATCCTGTGATTTGTAAAGCTCATTATTTTCCTGGCATACAGGCAGTGCTGTATCTTTAGTTTGAACTTGAAAACTAAGTTTTAGCTTGTTGGTTTCGTTGCTTAAGTGAACAGTGTGTCTTTTCAATATTGACTTCAGATTGGTAGGGAAGACCAAAAACTGGGAAGGGGAGAGGTCTTGAATTTTTCACTTGAACTTCAGTTTAAAACAAAAGAAGGAAGTGGTAGTGCTGAAGTAGTCACTGACCAGTTGCTCAGGCCTGCTGGGGTTGATTTCTATTCCCATGGCTTCACTCTGACCTTATTTGGGAAGTCTGAGTGGCAGGTTGGGACTTCAGAGCTGAAGAAAGAACAGTAAGTTGTCTGCTTTTAACCTCCTTTGTAGAGCACAAAATGTGGTGCTTTTTTGGACCTACCTACTAGCATTCAAACCTGTGGTTGAGTTCAGCTGTCAAGTAACTCAATGTTACTTGAGTAGTATTTTGCCTGTAATTCCACAGTAAAATGAAGTGTATGATTTGAGAAGTATCTCTATAGACAAGCGTGCTCAGTTTAACTTTGAAAGCTATTTTGAGGGGAGAGGCAGAAAGTGGTGTTGAAATTAAATATGCCTTTGTTTAGCCACTTCACTGTGTGACTTCATGAGAGGGAGTGGCCTCAAGTTTTATATTAGTGCAGGCTGGTGTGTGGCAT
Organism: Acanthisitta chloris; assembly: GCF_000695815.1. NCBI lineage: Eukaryota > Metazoa > Chordata > Aves > Passeriformes > Acanthisittidae > Acanthisitta > Acanthisitta chloris. Next base: position 2,257 of record NW_008655535.1, read on the forward strand.
AAGCAGTTCGGTCGAAAGGTGAAAGTCTTCTGTGGCTGCTTGATTATTGACTGTTGCTTCTTAAACCTGTGAAGGCTAAATTATTTTTCTGTAACAGATTCTTCAGCAACACTGCTCTAGTCAGAAAATGGCTTCTCTTGAAACTCTCTTTAAATACATTGATGAACATCAGGACCTCTATGTTCAGGTAAGTTTTCTTTGAGTTTTGTCCTGCAACATTGTCAGCTATGGGATATTAAAGGTTAGGTGGTCAGCTTCAAGCTTGTTTATTGTGCCTATATAATATGCTCAATAAAAATGTCAAGTAATTGGAGAGAGGGGAGAGCAGGCAGAGGTGTGACTGATCTAAGTCAAGCCAGAGAACTGTTTCTGAAGTTTAGGCATAGTTCTGGTCAAAAGTCTAAGACTCGATGGTACATTTTTTAGGAAACAATCTATCACTATATAGTGCAACCAGTGACTTTAGAGGTACAAGAAGTGTTACACCAGCTCCGGATTGCCAAACTAGGTTCATAGTCTCTCCCCTTTTGAGGCAGGAGATGAAAGATATAAACAAGGCTGGAATAAAGCTTTCTTGTATGAAACCATTTATGTTGGTGTATAGAGGGAGAGGTTGCTTTCTCTGAAGAGGTGCTTTGCTGTTTGACCTGCTGTTTGTTTGCAGATTGTATTGCAACCCCTTTCAGCTGTGAAGGAACCAGTGGTATAGTGCTGGACTTGGGCAAGAACTATGCCAAATATTCAGCTTGAATTCTGCCAGTTGCTCTTGCTGATCTCACATGGGGAGGAAAAATTAAAGGTGCTTTTCTGAAAGGCTTGAAAGATATTAGCTGCTTCTGGATACTTAAAGAACAGCAACCAGAAAGGCACAATATGCACAAGCTGTCACACTCTTAAGCTTGTGTATCTGTAGACTTCGTGCTACACTGCAGGGGTAGCTGTAAGAGGTTTTGAGTGTAATGTTAATGGTTAGAATACTACTTAGAGCAGAGGACAGAGCTGATTTCACAGAATCGGTCAGGTTGGAAGTGACCACAGTTGGTCATCTGATCCAACCTCCCTGGAAATTAAAGCTTGGCTAAAACAGTGTTAGTGGAGTTATAAGGTGTTGTGTTTGTATAGTGCCTGTCACCTGCAGTGTAATACCTGTAGCTGTTCATCTTTGTCTAGCGCCTGGCTCAGTGGGTGGCAATCCAGAGTGTGTCAGCATGGCCGGAGAAGAGGGGTGAAATCAAACGCATGATGGAAGTTGCTGCCAAGGATATTGAGCGTCTGGGAGGCACAACCCAACTTATGGATATTGGGAAACAGAAGGTATGTGAGCATCTCCATGTCAGCTTAGTAGAAAAAATATTTTTAGAAGACAAGGAGTTTAGCACAAGGTGCTGGATTTATGTTCCCAGTAAGAAAGGCACTTAGACTCCATGGGAATGTTATTTAAAATGCTGTTTATTGGAGTTACCACTATAAAGAAAGAGGATAGTATAGATACTCTTACATCCCTTCAGATACCAGAATCCCCAATCTGTGCAGCATCTAGCAGGCATCCAACCAGTATGCGACATCCTGTGCAGATCCCATTGATGGGAATGCCATCCCATTCTCTTTATCCAAGCTGTTCGATTCCACTGCTAACCAAAAGGGATATTTGCATGAGAACTTCTTGCTGCACTTTATCTAATAGTCAAGGACATGCAAGCAGTGTAATCACCAGCACCAAGTGGGAACTGCCTTCAGGTCACAGTCAGCTGGTTCTGTTTATCCTGCAGTCCAGGGATATGCACAGCATGATACAGGCAGGAAGGAGAAGCTGTACGTGCAGCAGAGCACAGCACAGGCTTGGGTGTACTTAGGTTAACTATGTGAATCACTAATTCTGTGATGTCTGATGGTCTTCTGGTCAGGATAACCACACAAGAGGCTTGTGGGTAGTGGCCTGGAAAGGCAGTAGCCTGTTGGGGTGTCAGATAATGTCTTTCCTGCCACGCTGTCTGAGCTTCCTGTTAAAAACCTCTGTTTATAGTAAACCTTGGGATTCAGATCAGTTAAGTATTAACTGATAAATTAAGTATTACTTTTTGGACTGTATTAAATGTGTTTTAAATACTTTTCTAACTGAACATGAATGAAGCACCTGCAAACAAAAATGTTTAATATTTTTAACAAGGGGCTGGTGTTGGTCCTTAGGCCCACAGACTGTAAAGATACTGAGTTGCAATAAGCTTTCCAATAGACTTTTGGGAAAGAAGTGTGGCATTTGTCACAGGATTGCATTGTTCCCTTTCCAGATACAAAGGATCATGAAGACAGTGAGTCCCCTCCTTATTTTTAAGTACCTGGACTGCTTTTTCCCCTCTGAGAAACATATGTGCTTATGAGAATAGTGATAATCTCATCCTAGGGAACCATCCAATTGATATGCTCCTCCTTTGAAATGCTTAGTCACTGCATGCCACAAAATAAGACCCATACCAAGGTGGTTAGACTAGCATTTGGATAATGGCATTAAAAATCTTGTACTGCAGTGCTTCCCAGTTTTAGAAGACTGGCATTGTAATTTGTGCAAAAGACTGCTGGGTGCAATCTCCATGTATTGGGACCCTCTGAGCAGTTCTTGCTTTTGGTAATTGCAGTTGTTTGTAGCACTCAGATCCCAGTTCATGTGCCCTCTTGGGAGGGGATCTGTAAGAGAATTCTAGCTCTGCTACTACTTGCAGCCTAAAATCCCATCAGAAGTTTTTCAGTTAATTCAGAGACAGTTGTTCCTTTCATCAGTGTAACTTTTTGGGATCAAGAACTGATTATACAGAGTTTATTATGTGTAACATTTTTATTTAGAAAACTTTAACCCAGCTGCAAGAGTTAACTTCAGGTTTTGGTTTTATATTCAGTATAGACAGAGTTAGTGTATTATACGTTTCTGCTGTATTTATGAAAGACAATGTAAAGCAACTGGTGAGATTGTCTGATCAAACTTGGTTTACCACTGCACAGCAGTTTGTTCTGCATAGTGATTACTGTGCATTCTTGCAATAGTGCTTTAGTCATGTAGAGCTGCAGCTGGCCAAAGACCATGCAACCTGTTGATAAAAAATTGGAGCTTGGAGCCCACATAAGCAAAAAGTCAAAGCTGATCTTGATCTGCTGAACAGTGTCTGGGAGTATGTGTTCACTGGAAGGGAAATACATGCTGACGGAGAATAGTATGTGATAATTGCTTATGGGCTATTCCAAAGGGCTTAGCCAAGTTCAACTCTTGAACTCTTGAACTGAGTTCATCAGCACTACCCTGCCCCTAGCTTAACAGCATAGGCTGGTACAGTGAAATACAGCTGTTGTGCTGATCTTATTTGGGTGTAGGCACATGATGTACTCAGTGATACCACTTCAAGAAACTTTTGTCTAGAGAGCTATACTGTGGACAGGATGAAAGTGCAGTGACAAGCAAGACAGAATGCAATATTGAATGGAGTTTATCACTTCTGCTGAGGTCAGCATTAAATATGGCAGTTTGGCATGCAGTCAGCTTGCTCTGCTGAGATCTCATGTAGGATTGGTAGCTTAAACCTAACAGTTCTGAGTGGCTTGGAATGTTTTGACTATTACCAAGGCTTGTTAGGAAACTTACTGGCATGATACCATCATGCCTTCATTGGCACCCTGCTTCTGGCAGTCACTTTAAGTAGCTTAGTTTTGTTTAGCTGTCTGTGCCCCTAAACTCATAACCCCCATGATATTAAAGTAATTGATTAATCTCATAGAAACATGCCCCTCTCACACACCACATTTGACTGAAACTTCTTCCCTCCTATTTCTAGCTGCCTGATGGAACAGAGATCCCTCTACCACCAATTGTCCTGGGAACACTTGGCACAGATCCATGCAAGAAGACAGTGTGTGTATATGGTCACTTGGATGTTCAGCCAGCAGCACTAGAGGATGGGTGGGATAGTGAGCCCTTCACACTGGTAGAAAGAGATGGTAAGAGCTTCACAGACTGATGAACACTTCTGTAATAAGTGTGTTATTCCTCAATTGTTTCCAAGTCGTACCATCAATTGAAAAGGAGAAGGAGAGTAAGAACACGTATGGGTATCTGTTTAGTACTGTTGAGGTAAAAATGTGCAAGAGGGGAAGTGATAAAAAAGGTAGGGCTGCAAAATCTCAGCTGCCCTCAGGACTTGTTTCATTTTCTGATAGTCTAGGCTGTACTTGCATGTTATCTTCTGTGTAGCTACAGCACAGTCTTAACTGCTGCCCTCCATGGTAACAGCTGGTGCCAGAAAGCTTTCTGGAACTGGTTTCTTGTGCTATTGACAACTTGCAGCCTATAGGCTCATGTCACACTGCAGGGATTTTGAACAATTACTGGGGAGAAATACTCAACACAGCTTCTTGATGTCTGGAGACAGGAGTGGCACAGCAGCCTCCCTGGGTTGCTTTATGTTTGAAAACTGTGCTATCATGAGTACTACAGCAACTGTGTTTTGCAGAGTTAGTGCCCTCTCCTATAAATGGGGATGAAGAGATGGAGCAATAACTCCTGCAGAAAGAACACACTGCCAGTGGCCAGGAAGACTAAAACTTTGTTTAAAGCTGATGCTACCAACAGTCTCTTCCTTGTTTCACTTTGTCAGTGTTGGTGTCAAAGGTCATTAATAGAAGGACATTAACAATTCTTGTTGCATAGGTGTTAATGGTTGCCAAGAAAAGGAGTATCTGTGATAACTAGTATATCCACTTGGGCACTTGTTCATAGGCAGCAGAGTCCAAGTTACTATATTGGATTATCTCATCTGATAGTAAGACCTAGACTTGCTTCAGGCTGTCACTTGTCTCTGTGCAGTGCAAGTGTACAGAGACATATTCACCAGTGGCTCTTTACCTTGCAAGCTGTCTGGCCTGTTCTGTCACTGTGGTTACACCTGGTGTTTAGGGGAATCTGACTGCTGTGATCTCATGTGCTACATTTTCTGGGAATTCCCTGTAGCCTGTAAAATTTATCTTGGACTAAAGCCCTTTCTAGGGAGGTCCACTTTTATCTGGAAAATCCAGAGAAGCGATCTGTCACTAGCTACTGAATACTTACTCTCCAAACATGGAGACAGCTTTCTGTTAAAAGGAGGTGGCTTGTTTGTATACCCTTACTGCTGTGTTTGTAGAAAATGAAGGATAAAGCAGTTTGATCTTTCCCAGGCTTATATTCATTGCCTAATCCAGGGAGCGATTAGGAGAAGAGGTGGGGTAGCTCTGTCAGTGGGAGAACTATTGCAGGCCTGTACCTATCCCACTTGCATGGGTGTATGGAGCAGGATGTAAAACTGCTACTTCAGAGGAATCAGAAATGACAGTTAATATAATGAGAGCAAAAAAGATTATCCAAGATGATGTTTTCTCCTGTGAGCAAGAAGTGATTCATCCTACTTTTTCTCCACACTGGTTAATTTGTATCTTGTTTCTACAGGAAAATTGTATGGGAGAGGATCAACAGATGACAAGGGTCCAGTGCTTGCCTGGCTCAATGCCTTGGAGGCTTATCAGAAAACTAACCAGGTATGTGCCCAAAATGTATTCTGCTTTTTTACATACAGCTGAATCGAGCAATAAATATTATCCAAGCCACAAACCCTTGTGAGGGAAGCCTGCTTATTCAGCTGATCAGAGCAATGATGCAATAGTCCTGTAAATTCCTTGATGCCCTAGTAGGGTTGAGTTGACTTGCTGACAAGTTAGTCTTGTAGATGCTTGAATTCCACTTTCAAAAACTTTGCTTTAACAAAATGTGTAGGAGGGAATATACATACACAAGCATGTGGAGCATGAGGAATAATCATATGTGATCACTTTCATGTAAGGATGTCAAATTAGCTTGGCCTTTACCAAAGCTTAATGTTTCACTGCCAATAAGCTCTAAGAAGAGATTAACATAGTAACACTAAACTGGGAGAAAACATGCAATCAGAAATAGCTCGGGGTGTCTGCTGTATCTTGCCAGACAAGTTCCTATTACTTGTGAGAAGAACAACCAGTTCTCAATTGCTGTCTAGGCATAGAGTGTGGTAGACTGGATAGGCAGGGTAGCTCTGATGCTCCTACCATGGCATGCATTAATTTCTGTGGTTAATATTAGTTTTCCTAGCCTGGCAGCTTCCCTTTGGCAGCAGCTCTCTGCTGTGTTCCCACAGTTTAGGGGCTTGGGAACAGGTTGCTCTAGAGCTCAGTTAAAACTTTTTTGAATGGTTTGAATTATATCAAATAAAGGGTGGTATAAGTGCCCTCAGCATAAGCACAGTCCAAACTTTGAAATAGTTTGTGTATAATAAATTCCACTCTCATGGAACTAACTCACCCATGTCCATTTTTCTACTTTGAGCATGATGCATGAAAATTACTGATTGCTGAAGGAGTCCAGTGTTTTCGCACACTTAACCTGTTCTTGTTTTTAATTTCAAAGGATTTTCCAGTAAATATTAAGTTCTGCCTAGAGGGTATGGAAGAATCAGGATCTGAAGGCCTTGATGAACTGATTTTTGCTCAACAAGAGACTTTCTTCAAAAATGTGGATTATGTTTGCATTTCTGACAACTACTGGTTGGGCAAGAAGAAACCTTGTATCACTTATGGCTTGAGGGGTATCTGCTACTACTTCATAGAGGTAAGTGCTGAAGTACACTGCAAAACCAGTATTATTAAACTAAACTTTCTGCTGGAGAAGGGTGGTAGCTCAGACTGTTTCATGCCAATAGCCTTTCTTCAGAAAAGATGAAACTGACTCCTTAAGTATAATGGTTTCTTCTAATTGTTTAAATAGCTTTCTTTTACTGTCCTATGTATGAAGCAAGATAGGCCAGCACCTTCACTGAAGGATTGTCTCATAGCATAACTTCTTCATCCAGTTAGATCCTTGAGTGCAGGAGACAGTCAGTACTAAGGGCATGTACTCCACAGAGCAGTACAAAGCATATCTGCTCTAATGTACTATAACTGAGTGGTCTGGTTCCAAAACCAGATGCATTCTCGAAATACGTGCAGCAAAAAGCTGGGGTAAAAGTCTTTGGTGCATTTGACAGTATCTTCATGCTAAAATTAACCTGAATCTTAATTCACTTCAATCAGGTGGAGTGTAGTGACAAAGACCTTCACTCTGGAGTTTACGGTGGCTCAGTACATGAGGCCATGACAGATCTCATTGCTCTAATGGGTAAGAAAAAGCAAGTTTCACTGAATGCATTTTAAATGGGAGTAAGAACCATTAAAGCATGAGAGAGTTGGCAGTCGAGGTTGCCAAGGACTGCTTACACTTGCAAAAACAATGACCAATGAAATGGTGCTTGCTAGGTGTGCTAGGCTAGTGCCTTAGATACAGAAATATGATGGGAGTCTTGTCAAGAAGTTGTCTATCTGCTGTAGTTTTCCCTAAAATCTTGCTGCAAACTTGCATGTTAATTACATCAGCTGTCTTCTGCAAACTCCACTATGACTGTGATATGGACCTCCTTGGGAATCCTGCCTTCAGCCAGCCAAATGTAGTGGTAGAGTTAAGTACTGTGGCAAGCAAGTGCACATTTTGGATAGCTGCAAATTCTGTAAGTGGTGCAGGCTCTTGGAGGTAGAGGTCTGAATTTCATTACAAAGATTTCTGTTTCCCAAGGAAAGAGTTCCCAGCAATGACATTGTATCTTCTGGTTGAATATTGACATGAGATGCTTCTTGTTTACAGGTTGCCTTGTGGACAAGAAAGGGAAAATTCTCATCCCAGGTGTTAATGAAGCAGTGGCACCTGTTACTGATGAGGAGCTGGCATTGTATGAGAAGATTGATTTCGACCTGAAGGAATATGCCAAAGATGTAGGAGCCACAAAACTCTTGCATGATACAAAGGTATACTGCACTCCTTCCTCTCTACCCTGATTAGATCAAGCTATCTATATTAGTAGAAGACAGAAAAAAAACTTCTGTGGATATATGTTTGGTTACCAAGTAACTTAGTAGGGAGAGCATTCATCTGATGTCTTTAAAATCATGAGAATGCCTGGAAGATAATTTTGCCTACTATATGGTTGGCTGCATACTTAACACTTTGCAGAGGAACTGCTAGTGTTAGGTGCTTGAAAATTGAGTCTAGGTTATCCCACATTTAAGGCAAGCAGTGTAGCCAACTTTAAATTTGCTCTTTAGTCTATTGTATAAGTAGCATTTCAAACTTGTAGAGAACTTTCTTTATCGAGTGCTGTTCTGTTAATGCTAGATAAGAATGTTAGCAGTTTTCCAGAGGTCAGATACTACATCTGCACAAATCTGATTTCCTACATCTGTAGGAATGGGTTACCAGAAATGAAGTAGCTGCTCAGAGATGATTGCTCATGAGGTGACAAAACATCTTGAAATCTAGCTGTGAAGAATTTCAGGCTGTCATACTGAACATCCTCCTAGACCTGGCAAGCAAGGACTGTTTTGTAGTCATGAGCTAGGCAGCTGCCCAAGTCTTTGAACAGGCTCAAGTTCAATAAACTCATGTATGAAGTTAAATCTTCATCCTGGGAGCTCTCCAAATGAATGCTTTTAACAGCATTGAATCTTACAAGGTATAGATATTACACACTATTAAAACCCTAGATGTAAATACATCTGTCATGAAAAGCAGACACAGGTGTTGTAAAAGGCATGTTTACATGTGCAGGTCTGTCTTCTGTCCTGGTACTGTCAGGAGGAGACTTCAAACTCAGCTCAAATAGGTATAAGTAACAATTTATATCCTCAAACCTGTCTTTATATGCTTGGGTTTATATTAACTGGGAGCACACAGACTTCCTTGTTTAGCCTTGTCCGATAAAGTAATGGATGAATTATAGCTTGTATATAAGGAGGATCTGGCAAGATGCTCTTTATGTATGATACTGAGCTAAAGCTGGTCAGTCTTGGCTAGACTGAAATCCTGGTTTAATTTACCAGGGGTATTCTTACTAAGCTGCATGTGTGTGAGAAGGTTCTTAGGGCTAAGGAGAGAGATGGGAGAGAGGGAGATGTAACTTTGGGATGAGAGTGTGCATGAGAGATTTGAACTGTGACAGTTACATTTGCTTTGAGAGAAGATTAAAGGTAGGTTGTACCTGGAACAAAGCAAACTGTTAACATAAAGGCCACGAATTTTCTAAGTCTCCTGAACTCCTACAGTGAAGTTCAGCCTTGAGACTGTAGCTGTGTCTGTACAGGAGAACTCAACAGTTGTTGAATTCAGTATCCACTGTAGTGAATAGCCGTGTCTAAGGCAACAAGGAGGAAAGGCAGGAAGTGTACCTGGAAGGCAGAAGTGGTCAGTGTGATCAACCTGGAGTTCAGGCATTTTAATGCAGCTGATGATACACAGAAAAGCACTCTGTATGCCTGAGTCTGAGCAGTGGTGAGGCTTTTAGAAAACATGTGAACTTAGGCAGATGACTCAGTGATGAAGGCACCAGCCTGTCTTCAGGCAGTGGGGACTGGAGCTTCCAAAATACTCCCTACACCCTGTGCTTGAGAACCTTGTCAGAATCAGTGGTCAGGCTGCATAAGTTCCACAGAACTAGGAGAAAGGCAAACTATAAGTACTGAATCTCTTAAGATGCTGAGAACCTAGCTGTTGTATCCAAATGTGTGCTTAAGGGGAGTAACAGCTTCTGAGTGGTCTTCTATGAGCTGCATTTCTGCATGGGAGGAAACAGTGTTTCTTCACTATTTGAGGTAAATCTTCATGTAACCTTTCATCTTTCTCTTTGCTTCTGCAGAGAGATATCCTTATGCATAGGTGGAGATACCCTTCTTTGTCTCTCCATGGAATTGAAGGAGCCTTCTCAGCCTCTGGAGCCAAGACTGTGATTCCTAGGAAAGTGATTGGCAAGTTCTCAATCAGGATTGTGCCAAACATGACTCCTGAAGAAGTCACAAAGCATGTATGTTGAGATGAATTGCTGCTATCAAAACAGCTAGTGTCTCTAAACTTCTCCTCTTCCTCATGGCTGGGGGAAGAGTGTGGTTTTTTCTGTTTTCTAAAGCAATTCTGTTCATTCTCTTTGCTGCCATCTTCCCTGTTCTGCACCTCAACGCGAGATAATTGAGGGAATCACTGTGTGGTGCCACACTGGACTATTGTTCCGATTTCTTTCAACTAACTCAAAGAAGGGGCTCAGGACTAAATGCTAATTTAATTGTAGGGCATTTGGATTGCCAAAAATGCATATTCAAACACACAAGTGCTTAACCTATTGACTAATTGTTTTACAGTATATTGTTAATTTGCCTGAAGGAGATATTCTGACTTCAGAGTGGAGAATCTAGGGATAATATGAAATAGACCAATAGGAAAGTTATTGCTGTACAGTTGTAGTGACCTGCAAGTCCCTGAAATGCTTTTTGTATACAGACTTCAACCAGTGTTCATACAAATGCTAGTAGTGCATAATATAATTTAATCTTTCTTATAGGTTGAAGACTACTTGAACAAAAAGTTTGCAGAGCTGCGAAGTCCCAACAAATTCAGAGTGTACTTAGGCCATGGTGGAAAACCCTGGGTATCAGACTTCAACCATCCACACTACATGGCTGGTAGGAGGGCCATGAAGACAGGTCAGTAGGATTCTCACTTGGCATTGGTAGGATTAAAAAAGCTCATGTTCCAGCACCTCAGAAAATATTGAGGAGGTTGTATTTGATGAATATTTAGTGTTCTGCACTTGTCTAATAAGTTTGGCTCACTAAGTAATGAAGCATGTCATGTGCAATCCTTAAACCAAAGTCTGAGGTACAGGAAGGAAGGAAACTGGGTATCAAATTCATTCTGAAACCAGTCCATTGGTAAGGTGCTGCTTTTGTATAAGGATGAGACTGGCAGTTCAGATCACTTAGCCAAATTCCTTGAAATTTAGTCATCCTAGCACCCCTCTTAATCGATTTTGCTAGAGCAAATGTCACCTGTGCTGGAGTGCAAACAGGCTTTCACATGAAGCATTGGTGTGTAACTGAACTCTGAAAGTGACAGTACTCCAGTGCTACATCTGCATGGGGAAGCTCCACAGTTCTGTGGCCTGTGTAGCCTGGCTGATGTGGCCAGCAACTGGTACTTGATAGCTTAAGTAAGGATTTGTTGGAAAAACAAATACAATTCCAAACTGACTTGAATTTCACTTCTCTAGTTTTTGGAGTTGAACCAGACCTGACGAGGGAGGGAGGAAGCATTCCAGTTACCCTTACTTTTCAAGAAGCAACAGGCAAGAATGTCATGCTGCTTCCTGTTGGAGCTGCAGATGATGGTGCCCATTCTCAAAATGAGAAGCTAAATAGGTAAGAGTATATTTATACCTGTGCCAGGGTGAGTTTACTGTGGGTCTTGGCATAGATTATGAAAAACATTGAAGAACTGTGCTCTTGCTTTTCTTTAATTCTTTAGAAGACAAAGTACCATTTCTCCCTAGCAGAGAATAACTGGTTGGGTAACTAGTCTGTACTTGAATCTGTAGCTTGATCTCTCTACTGCTTCTGGCTTTATACACTTGAAACCAGATACAGGTTTTACTACTCTCTACCCCAAGAGTGGTGTTTGTGTCTTGCCAGGGGAGATGTGGAAGGTTTGGAGTAGTGTCTGTTGGCTGCAGCAGCAATACCTGTAGTGTCTGCCATGTGCCTAGGACTGATGTTGCAGAAAGCACAACTGCGAGAAATACAGTTCAGCTAAGACAGTGCTAATGGAAACTGTCTTCTTTCCAGGTACAACTACATCCAGGGGGTGAAGATGCTTGGTGCATACCTCTATGAAGTTTCCCAGCTGAAGGACTAAACTATACACCTTACCTTCTGGTTTACGGATCAGAAACTTGAATTTTCTTACAAAATGTCATCAACTCTCAAGACTTATATGGCTCCCCTTTTCTGCCAGCATTCCACCACCTTGGTGGGGGAAAGGGAAGCATGCAGATCCACTTGACAAAGAACATGATATACCAAAAATACTTCTTTAAATGCTAACTTTAAATGACAGACTATTCCTTAACTGGTCAGCAGCCCTGAATCTTGGTCCCCTCTGTATCACTTCAGTTTGCTGTATCCATCTACTTTTTCTGTGAAGCAGGAAGAACGGTTTGCTCTCAACAGTTTAAGCAGCCACAGCGGCTGCAGAACTGCCAGCCAGGTTTAAGGTTCTTATTCCTGGATATGTCCTGGAAGTAGGTAGTCAGTGACAGATTCTGGGGCTGTACTGGAATGTGTTCAAGCTGTAGTGAGACTTTACCTTTGCTGAGTGATTTGGAAGAGCAGTTTGTCTCTTACAGTTCATGCCTGCCTGCAGGTTTCAATTTACAGTGAATCAGGATGTAACAAATTTCACTGTGATAATGACTACTGGCCATTTTTGTAAAGCTGCCTTTGTACTCCCCAAAAAGGATAATAAATAATCATGCTCTGGTTTGGCTCTTGGTCTCTAAGGATTAAATAATGACTTGGGAGGGACACTTCTATGGCTATAGAGGCAGATAAGCAACATGGCTGCCCAGACTTGTATGTCCTGGGAATCCAAACTTTTATTCCTTAGGCTCTGGCTCCATAACAGCTTGTGGACTTGAAGCAGATGTTGTAAAATCTGCTTTCCTGAAAGAAAACAAGCTCAGTGTTTCATTTTGACACTGTGAGCCAGGTCATCACTCTGTAGCACAACTGATGATACTGCAAGAGAGTGGGTGGAATCAGTAGGTGTAAATGATTAGAGAAGAGGGTCATTTCTTGCAACTACTGACTGACATCCAACTTCAAGCAGTCTTCTGGACACACTAAATTCCAACACTTCTGTAATGTGAAAAAAACCCCAAACCCTCTTAATTGTTTATTTATTATTGAGCACTACATTGTGCTCACTGTTTCTGAATTACCTGAGCAGCGCTAGCAGCCTAAACTAGGTTAGCATTTCAAATGAGTATGCTTTGGTCTGAGATCACAGTGCAGTCTTGTGTCTTAACACGTGAGCAGCATGTGATGCTTTCTCCCTTGGGAGACAAAAGATATTCGTGCTATCTGGTTTTCATTGTTGCATGATCTGGAGACTTAATAGTGGATAGCTGTTGGGATAGGGAGTTCTCTGGTCTCACTGAAGCTTCTAAAGCACTTCTGCCTTGATTCTTTTTGGTTTGTCAGTGAAGTTGATGGCTGAAGATGAACTTGTACCATTAAACTTTGCACTGGCAGCTGGGGTACAGTCAGAGACCCATGTCATATGCCTGTGTCAGTACTTGTGAGCACCAAGCACCTCCACAAACACTGGGTAGTTGGCTGCTAAGTTCTCACCTTTCAGTGACACTGGAACTACTCTGCTATAACAAGCAGTGTGCACATAGGACAAGACTGGCATACCAGAATATTTGAAAGTCATCTATATGCTGAGATCAATTAGTTGCAAAGGGTAACCAGTCCTAGCAGTCAATGTAGCTTCCTTGGTTACTAAAATGACACCTCAGACTTCTCTGAATGGGGTAACTGTACATGAAAAGATGATTCCCTGGCTGTTAGTGGGTTTATTATTCTTGTTTTCTACTTACCCATTTGAAAACCATCAAAACTTTAAGAAGTCTAGATCCTGGACTGAGGTTAATCCTAGTTCTCATGATGGCAAAAAAAAAAAAAAAAGCTATTTGGGCAGGAGAAAAACTGTTAATGTTTATGAACTATGTTCAGAAAATGAGTATGTCTTGTTGTCCTATTGCATTTGTACCAAATTGCTTGAGAATCAGTCATTGACTCAAGTTCTGCACTGTGAAGACACTGCATTGGAGCCTACAGTTCCTGAATGGAAGCAGGAGGAGTGGGTATCAGACTTCAACCAGAGGAGTGAAGGAGACCTGAGAGAGGAGAAAGGATGTTAAGGGGTTTGTAGAAAAGGCTGAAAAGCAGATACTGCTGAATATGCATCAGAAATACTTTGGCATGAGGTGAGTGCCAGAAACCTGTGGAAAGTTGATTAAAGTTGGACTTTGGCCTGAGCAAAATGCAGAGGCCTGCTTAACACACAGGAGTAAGTTTCTAAGGTAATGAGTACTTTATTAGATTTAGTGATTTTAGATGTATAATTTTGAAGTTGGAAATCATTAGTATCTGTTACCTTCCTAGAGCTTGCTTTAGCTGTGACCTCTCCTGTCCCTGCTGAAGGTGACCACAGAAGCAGTAGCACTTGGCCTGAGTGAACAATGCAGCCAAAAAGGACTAGTGGTGCCAGCTCTTTTGTCACCTGACTGCTTCAGTTCCGACTCCTCAAAGACTTCTAGCTACAGAGATCTGCCTTGCTGCATCGATGAATGCTTGTGCATGGTGTGAGGAGTTTGCTTAGCCCAAGTTGTTTGAATAACAGCACTATTGTATAGTACAGAAGTGTCTGACACAAGAGAAAATGTGAGCTGGTCATGAAAACTAAAATGCATCAGTGAAGCACAGACCCTCATAGCACCCTCTGCTGGGCATGCAAAGACCACTTGGATTTTCCCACACAACTTCATAGCATTCTTTACCTGTTAGAGCTTGCTGAAAGGCTTTGCCAGCTCCAGTTAATGTATAGTGTGAAAGCTTATATAATTTGTGTCCCCTAATAGATACTCATTAAATGACTGGTCTGGCAGTTAAGACAGTTCACTTAGTAATCTGGAGTTAGAGGATAGTAGTGCCAGGAGGACAAGATCGCAGATGTTTGGGATGGTTTTGGTTAGCCTAGGTAGCTGCTATGTATTTGTGCTGTGCTGAGTAACTCCCCACACTGGCAAGCACTGGAAAAATGTTCCTTCTGGTTTTGCAGTTTCTTTCTCATAGCCTTTCCTATACATACCATAGTCTGTCTGGGGTGGATTTATGCCTGCAGCACCTTTACAAATGTGAACAGCTCCATCTCCCACTTTCCTGAGTAGAGGAGAAATGTGCCAGCTCTGCTTGCAAGCAGGGCTGTCAAAAAGGATGTGGCTATGAACTTTGCTAATCTGATAAGCATCTGAATTTTGGCTGAGCCTGTAAGGGGTACCCACATGTGCTTGCTAAACTTAGCCTAAGCACTAAATAAGTCTATTGTTTCAAGATTTTGTTTTCATGTGCAGGTTTTACTTGTTTACCACTTGCTTCTTAAGGGTAAACTGGTAGGAGCCCAACTTACTGCTGGCTGACCCAAAGGGCATGTGGCTGTAAATCAGTGAGACTTCTCCTTCAAGCTTCTGTTTAGCTAAGTTACGTCAAAATACTTAAGTAAAAGTAGTCAGATCACCTTTGTACCCTGTCTGCCCCTCAACACCAAGATAATTTTGCTTTTCTTGTCCAGATTCCCTTCCAGTCTAACTTGATGGGACTGCATAACTCTGCTTTATTAGAGTTTTATTAAAAATGGTGAGAAGGTTTGTATATCCTTACTTAATGAATTTTTTCCCCTCTTGCTTATGTAACTTAAGTTAGCAGCAGCAGTTTCGTGGAAAGCAGTTCTGGGACCTGGGAGAATTACTTGCAGAAGTAAAGACAACTTAATGAATAGACAGGGGACAAAAAAAAAAGAGCCTATCTGTATGTCACAAAAGCAAAACACCTTCTTCTGTCCTGTATCCTAATGTGGAATAATAGCTTGATTCCTGCTAGGAAATTGGGGCATCTCTTGATCAGTGGCATGTGGCTGTCAGCGAGTCTAGATGGCTTGTACTTTCAGTTGTCCCACTCCAAGAATGTACCGAGGTCTGCAATATGCATTTTACAACCACTTGATCTCAGGTTGAAACTGCTGCAAAATCAATAATGGCTCATAATACCTTGGTGCTCACTAGATTTCTTGTGTCTTAGCAAAATCCATGACAGTGCATCTTGATATGGAATATGCACTTAGAAGAGCAGCTGGAGTTATTACAAGCTATTATCCCTAAATGAATAAGCCCTAACTGCCTTTTAAAATGTAATTTTTCTTTATTTTTTGTGTCCTGGGAAACAAAAGCATGCACATTAAAAACACAGCCCTGATTTTCAACTATGTGGCAATCCATTTTAGGCTTATTGAGCACAATGTTTCCTAATTTGAAGCTGTTTTTAACTTGCAAAACAGCCTTTGGTTCAGCATAATGAGTTTGGATGTACTAACTAAATCAAAACTTGAAGAGCTTCAGCTTTGTGGTCTTGACCTTGAAGCAATGTGAAGAGTGGAGATAACAGAGAGCTAATCTAGATAAACTATTCCAGTTTGTTCGTGCTGTCAAACTACTAGCTTAAAAACATTGCATTTTTTTCAGTGTTATCTGAAACTCATTCAATTAAAATATAATAGATTCATGTGTTAAATATGCATTTACATTATGAGGAGCCAATCTGAATAAATTGCCTTCCTGATAATTAATAAAGTTATGCAGAGGATTTAAATTGCTCTTTAGAGAATCTGCTTAGGCTACATGGGAAAGTTTAGTGGATTATTTTGATTCTAGTCCCTTGCTAGCTTGATCCTACCACTTTACATCATGATGTTAGGTTATGACAAGCCCTGAATGCTAAGACACATTTTTCTAGTACTTTTAAATATTCATCTTTCTATTAATTTTGCATATCCTTAGTGATTTTGTGATTTCCTGAGAACTACTTAAGATGCATGCCAATTAAATAGGCTGGCTGATGCTAAAACATTGGTATGCAGTGTTCTCCTGTCTGGGCAGGCTTATGTTCTTCTCAGTCATGGAGACAGCTCATGGAGCTCTTATATTTCTGCCCTTTAGACTGAAAAATGCAGTAATAAATAAATCTGAGTAGCTTTTTTTGTCACTTTTATTGTGCTGTGCTCTCCTTTGGAAAAGCAGCTGTCCTATATGCTGACTCCACTGAGAAGCTGAAGAGGAACTACATGGTTGTTATCTGTATGTAGTGGGTCTGGATGGCAAGATTCTGGTAACTGCAGGGTGGCTCTAGGAGTGGCTTCTCAGAAGCTTCCCCTGTGTCCAAGAGAGCCAGTGCCAGCCAGCTCCATGATGGACTTGCTGTTGGCCATGGCTGAGCCCGTCAGTGATGGTGGCAGTACCTGTGGGACAACATCATTCAGAAAGGTAAACAGTTACTGCACAGATGTAATTGCAGCCACAGAAGAGAGGAGTGAGCATATGTGAGACAAAAACAGCTTTGAAGAAACCAAGGTCAGTGAAGAAGGTCAGTGAAGAGGTGCTGAGATTCCCCTGCAGCTGCTGGTGCAGACCATGGTGAGAGGGGCTGTTCTCCTGCAGCCCATGGGGTCCCTGGTGGAGCAGAGATCCACTTGCAGCCTGTGGACGATCTCACAACAGAGCAGGTGGATGACTGAAGGAGGCTGTGACTCCATGGGAAGCCTATACTGGAGCAGGCTCCTGGCAGGATCTGTGTACCTGTGGAGAGAGGAGCCCACACTGGAGCAGATTTACTGGTAGGACTTGTAACCCCATGGGAGATCTACACTGGAGCAGTCTGCTCCTGAGGCACTGCACCCTGTGGGAGGGACCCACACTGCAGCAGTCCATGAGGAACTATAGCCTGTGAGAAGGGCTCATGTTGGAGAAGTTCATGGAGGACTGTCTCCTGTAGGAGGCACCCCATGCTGGAGCAGGGGAAGGACACCTTTCCCTGAGGAGGAAGGAGGGGCAGAAACAACATATGATAAACTGACCATAACCCCCATTCCCTGTCTCCTGGTGCTGCTGGAGGAAAGGAGGTAGAGAATTGGCAATAAAGGTAATCCTCGGAAGGAGGGCAGCGGTGGGAGGAAGGTGTTTTGAAGAATTTAAAGGGTTTTTTTAAAATTTCTAATTATCCTACACTGATTTCAATTCGTAATAAATTCAAGTATTCAAGTAAGTTCCCCAAGTCGAGTTTGTTTTGAACCTGATGGTAACTGGTGAGTGATCTCTCCCTGTCCTTGTCTTGACCCATGAGCCTTTTGTTATATTTTCTCTCCTCCATCCCGGTGAGGAAGGCAGTGATAGAGTGGCTTTGGTGGGCACCTGGAGTCCAGCCAGGATCCACCCACCACACTATTACAACAAATTTGACCCACAGAACAAAATGCCTAAATATTTGAAAGTGATATATGTTCAGTCATCTCAAGAAAATCTAATAGAGACATTTCTTCTGTATTAGCTTTTGGTTGTGAATCCATGTGCCCTACAGTTGTCAATCACAGTCCACTAGTCAGTACTGAAAGACCCTCAATAAATTTTAAGTGCTCATAACTAATGTGTATAAATAGTGTTTAAGGAAGGATCATTTGAAGGCTGCTGTTACTGCCTATGCATATATAAATAAAACTATATCTAATGCTAAATATATTCATGTAAAGGTGAATCTTTGGAGGACTTTCCTTGCTCTTCTGGACAAAGTAAATGGAATTGCCAATAGGAGCTGTTAATATATGCAAAATTGTAGCCAAATCCTGAATTTCAAGATAGCTGTTGAGATATATGATGAAATTAAATTTCACATTCCTGAGCTACTTAATGGATTTGATGTCTACGTAGTGAATAGTGGAGTCAAGGTTAGACTTGAGAATAAATGCTGTATTCCCTTGTACTGTTTTAAATGCTAGCAGGGAGAATTCTGTGATGCTGCTGCTTAATTTCAAGAATACCTATTAAACTCTTCCTTGGGCTTGCAGAAAGCAACAATATAGCTAAACTAATTAAAGTGCTAAAGTAGTACAACAGCCACAAAAGATTTTTGCAAGCTAGAATGCTGTATAGTATTTATTTATTTATAACTATGCCTTTGATAAGGTGTTGGTTTAGACTTGCTGTATTAGCAATGGGTTGACATCTTTTTTCTTTCATTATCAGCTGTTTAGTGATGCATCATTAGAAACCCCTTAAATGCAAAAATTATGCTTCTTTTGATGGATTTTTAATAACACATGCAGGGTACAGAACACCTGCCTCACATATTCTCTACTACTGCTGCTGTTTCTGCTCCCCCACTCCTATTTTTCCCCAATCGTTCACATGGAGGGAGCTAACCCAGCAATGAGGACCCATGGAATTTCCTAGGAATATCACCAGGTTTCACTTTAATGTGCATAGTTGTATGTTGACTGGATTGAGTCTCTTCTACTTTTTGTATGAAGATTGTAGTTCTAATTCTAACATGGAAACTGCTAGCAGGCAGTGACTCTAATTTAAATTTTATACCATAGCTGATGCTACAAAATTTTTGGAAGTTGGCATTACAGTGTGATAACACTATGGAGCAGGAGAAGGTAATTTTTGGTTTCCAAATTCCTCTCCATTAGCCTTTTTACTGTTTGAGTGAATAGCAACCTGTGCAAATTTGGGCAGAAGAGCAGCTAATCTGCAAATGCACTGGAACATGCTTCTTTTAATTTGTGGAAATGCCAGAAGTTAAAGGCATCAGACAAAAGACACTTGGAAATGTTTCCGAGCATATCTCTTTAGGTTTTTCTACTGTGTTGAACACTTAGCTGAAGAACTCTAGTTCAAAGCTGTAAGAATACAATATAGATTCAAAATACTGTATAGTCTGCATGTCACTTTCAGAAATTGGTTGTCAAACAGAGAGAATTAATAAAAAGAAAGCAAAAGATTTATTTCTGCACAGCTTTGAATCTTGTTTGTATTTCAAAAATATCCTGTAATGTGTTGCCAACCATATCCTAAACTTTTGTACAGGCAGACACAGTGCTGTGTGTGATTATTTTTAGGCAGTTTTAATTCTGAATGGATTCAGAAGTACAAATTGAAAAGGGGGAACACTGCATTAGGAGCTCAGGCACACAGGGGTTGCCAGTTCTGTTGTCTGGCAACAGAACTGCAGTATAAAGATGTAAATAAAGATAACTTGAATGTGCAGAGACTTAGGAGAAACACAGGTAGAGAGTAGGTCTCAGAAATGAGGCTTCATGAAAGAGGTATAAGTGAATGTATAAATACATGTTCCTAGAGGATGGAGAGCCAGAGTTCATTAGCTTTCAGGCTTCAGTCTGCTAATGTTCCTTTGCACTGATCTGGAAATGATATTTACTAGAATTTGGCTGGTTATGAGTTTAAAGTTTGTCAAGATGCATATAATTTTGGAAGCTTTACTTAGCGTTGTCTTACACTCATAGATGAAATTTAAATACCATGAGCTCAGTTCAGAAATAATCCTTTAAAGTTCATGGGGGTTTTGAAGAAGAGATTTGAGAAATGGGAGAAAAAAATGTTGGTTTTAACTGCAGATTAGTTCATGCATTGGCTGGTTTAAAACAGAAATACACTAAAAAGCAGTGAACACATCTGAGGGTTTTTTCCCCATAGAAAATGGGAACATCAGATTTACTGAGTATCAAATCAATAGCAAACCATGCTGTATTATATTCCCACTCTGAAAGTGTTCCTATAGGATATGACAGGTAATTGAGTTATCAACATAAAATATTAATATTTAAGGTGATACATTCCATTTTCTTAATGTGTTGTGGTTCCACATCTATCATGTGCAAACATGACACAGATTTACTGGGACACAGCATTCACCTTGAAGCTGTGTTCAGTTACAGTTGATTAGCATTATCTGTTCCAAATGTAAAGCGAGTTCAGCTTCTCTGACCTTATTACAGGGAGCCAAGAGTGCCTCAGTAATAAATGCTCCTCTAGCTTCTTCCAATAATTTGATTTATATGGAAGCAAGTTTTAATGACACAATCCTTGCCACTAACAGACAAGCAGTCCTTAAGGACGTAAAAGAAAGATTCTGAAACTAATTAGATTCAGCACTAAAATTAAAGAGGGGGCTTGAACAAGTACTTTTTTCAACAGCACACAGTCTGTAAAACAGCTGCCTTTTCATACACTTGTATTCATGCATATCAGCACAGAAGTAAGGCTATTTGATCCAGAAGTGCTTGGTAATCTGTTTGTAAACTTAGATATATGCACCTGTTTGCTTTTGAATTTGAGCAACTACAGTCTGTGCCCATCAAAAATAATTCTCATTCTGGCACACTGTTTATTAGTCTTTTATTCCATTGCTGAATAGAAGAATTTGAGGTAATAAAATGACAAGGTCATTTATGAACCTGAGAGGCTGCTTTAAGTTTGTACCTAAATCAAAAGTAGAGGATGTGGTGAAATCAAATTGTGAAATATTCAGTAGAGCAAGAGAGTAAATTTTAATTTCACACACTTTGTATAAGGTTATAATGCAAAAATTAGTCTGTTCCAAATATAGTTTTATCCGTGTTGATAGAAATTATTATGCCATCCTGAGTCCTTTAAACCTACCTAGTTAATCTACAACTCAAAACCAACAGCAAAATGGTATAAAAGCCTCTTTTGTAGCCTGTGATTAGGGAGAATTGGTTACTTCAGGAAAGACAGGTGCATTGGCAAATGATGCATAAATGTATAAGCTTGATCTGCCGCTCCTTTTTCACCGATGTATCAATATTCAGGGAGTTTTCAAGATGGCAGGAGCAAAGAGTGACTTAGATCTTACTATTAGCAAAGGAATGCACCAAATACCAAAAAGCCTCCTCCCTAAACCCCTTATTTCAGTACTTAGTGGCACATGTCACCTGGATAACATTCATTTATCTTTCAGTTTAAAGATCAAAAATTCTCTTTATGTTTTCACAGTGCTGTGAATTTGAGAGCTTGATCCTACTAAATCTGTTAGCCGGTTAGGGCCCAATTACTAGTCACAGGAACAAATGAAAACTCTAGATAAGATGACACCATGCTGAGATAATTCAAAAGGAATCAGTCACACTACTTCAGGCTGACACTTTTTTCCCTTGAAATGTGGCTCTTTGAAAACTGACTATGAGAAAAAAAACCCCACTGATTCTTTTTTTCTTCTTCTTTTGCTTGCAGAATTCACCTAAAGCCTCGACTGTATGAGTTGCATTATCTTTCTAGTATCTCCACAGGGCATGTTCTCCCCTCCCAGGTAAAAAAGAGCAAGTTTAGGTAGATAAAAGATGTGTTTACTTGTGGCTGGGAAGGCTGCACGCAGATGAAGAATCTGACATCTTTGACACCTTTGTATTCAGCTGAGAGTACTCACAAGGTACTAAATGGACGGTTTGGACTCCTTAAATCTATCATTTTCCAGAGTTAAAGTTTTCAATATGAGTTCTTCATATAATTACTGCCTTGGAAATGGACGTATATGCTGTCTTTAGCAATATTTTCAATAATAACTCTTCATTCACCCCAGCAGTGAATGATCAGATAGGTGGAAGCAGAGCTGCTGCAAGCGGAGAAACTAAGGCTGACATTCTAAACATATTTGTACTTCTCTAAATGTGACATAAAAACTGTGTCTATTTCATGATGCCATTATCTTCAGTCCCCATTTTCTTGTGCTAAATTACCTGTGTGTGTGGTTGTGTATGCTCCTCAGGTAGCTTTCTGTTGTGGGAATCTACTTGCCCAGTTGGTTTCTCTGTAGGTACCAACTTGGAAACAAACTATCCTAAACTCTATGGCATTAATGAGGGAAGGCACCCTGGGAAAGTAAGGGGACATGAGAATATGAGTTTTTTGGTTCCTATGTGCTTTTCTGTAATCTAAGGTAGTGGCTTCTGGCATAAGAAATAAATAAAAAAAATCTAAACTAAAGGTTTATATTCTGATGAAGAGGCATAGCAAAAGACCCAGGTATTATGAGGTTTCCCCATAGAGAAGTGAAAAAAAATGCTATGTCTAAATTTTCGGTGTTTCTTTATGGGCAATTTCTATGTAATTGCATGTCATGGATTGAGATGTAGAGTTGAACTGGATCTTAAAGGTCTTTTCCGAAGTAAATGATTCTGTGATTAAAGGATATCTGACTATACCTGTCCAGCATATAGGAAATAGCCAAAGAACACAGTGTGGTTCTGCAAATGAGAAACAAAAGCAAGCAGTGTGTCAGACTGGTGTGGTTTGCGGTTGAGAGTCAGATTTTGAAAACATGGAGTTGTTCACTTAGGCTGCCCAGTAGCATTCAGCTACTAGGGAGGGGTTTGGATGATGTTCAGCTTGGAATGAGCCTTGGAGGGGAGCTTGGAGCCCTGCCATGGGGACCAGTCAGTGCCTCTAGCAATGCATCAGATGTGGATCCATGCTATCAGGTGGCTCTTGCAAGCTGAGGCAGCAAGCTGAGGGCTGCCCTAATGCTCAACTCAGCATGGTATGCAAAGCCCAGCACCTTCTCTCAAAGGTAGGTGGCAATAGCCTTGTGTTTAGGGGCCTCATCAGGAAACCCTCATTAAACACAGATGAAACTAAAGCCAGTGATAGCACCAAAGTCTTGTGGCTCAAGCCTGTGTACAGGCAGTGTGTCTCAGAGGTGTGATTGCCTCCCCAGCCTTCCCATTTCCCAGCATGCAGGAAAGGGTGCATAGTTTACTGCAAATGGGGAAAAGATACTTTTCTACCTGGTCAAGCTGTGCTCCCCTTAAAGACTGGCTTCCAGGCATGAGAACAGGAGCATGTGTGGAACTGTTCCTCCAACAGCTATCTGTACATTTGATCCTCCATAGCTAATGACTTAAATGCATTTTTAAATACTGTCATTGGATTTTCCCTATTTCTCTATTTTAGTTCACAGTAAAACCTAATTCCCTCTGAAGTGCAGTTAGGGAGGGGATGCAAACTTCATGCATCTTCACAAATTATCTCAAATGTTTCAGCCAAAATTTCGTAACTGATACAAGGATTTAGACACTCAAGAGTATGGGATTAATGGCTTATATCTGAACTAGTGATCTTCACAAATGTCATTTTCTTAAAATTTAAGAGCTATAAAAAAACCTAGTTCTAAACATTCGGATTCCTACAGTACTAAAAATGCAAAGCCATCATTGCCTTTTAAGCCATGTTGAGGCACATGCTGCAGTTTTGTTGAAAGGCCTTTGAATATGTGAGAAACTTCTCTGCTTGAAAAGATTGAAACAGAGAGCAAAAATACTTGTCTGTAGGGAA
>NW_008655535.1:26234-30730 GCF_000695815.1 Acanthisitta chloris
GTAAATAAGTTTATAGCAACTCAGCCAGAAAACCTGATCCACTAGTTGCTGGCTTGCCTCAGTTAGCAGGCTCAGTGCCTATGTGCATGTGTGTAATAAGATGTCCAGATATTAAATAGTTTGATAACCAAAGATGCCAGTATTGTAATTATCTGCCTTTCTGCTTTTGTTGAGATGTTATTGTATCTTTCTCCAAATGGCCCTTTGCTGGCATGATGTGCACAGTGGTGCAGAGCCTCAGTTCAATGAGCATCTGCTCTGGGCCCTCAAAGCAGGTGCTTTACCCTTGTTATATTCATTGTCACTTTGGTAGACGAGATGTACTATGCAAGCTTGCACTCCTCCTTAAGGAGATCACAATCACAAAGACTTTTCAATAGTTGCACTGTTGGCACAAGATGCAACACTATTGTGAGTGTGTGTGTGTATATATAAAAATACATATATAAACAGTGGGTTCCTTTATTTTAAAGCTATTTAAGAACAACTCGTACTTGTCAAGAGAAGAACCTCTCTGCTTGCTTTGGCCTTCTCCCAAAAACATTTCAACAACAGGAGGTCTGTAATTCAAAAGTACTCCTAAGCCTTTCTTCAGAGGCTGCAGCTCCTGGGACACCCACCTGAGATGCAGAAGTCAGCGAAGTGTCAAACTGAGTTAACTTAGTGGTACACCAGCTGTGTGCCTTGAAAGGACACCATGCACACCACCACCTCACTGATTCATTCCCTGCCTCTGCCAAACCCTGGACCTCACAGAAAGTCAGGAGGAGGCAGTATGAAGAGCTGCATAAACAGACTACTGCATGGTTAGTGTCAGCTTCACCCTGTGAACTCGAAAAGCCAGTCTGATGTGTCTGTTTGGGAATGACTGTGAGTTATCAGCTGGATAAAAACCTTACCTGAAAGGAGAACATTAATCACCCCTAAGGGAATGCTGATGCTATTTGACTGAGCAAAGCTGTCTGAAGCATATCAAGATGGGAATAACCTCTTGCTATCGCCTTCAGTGTGATATTAATATCTGAAAATGCTTTTGCTTAATCATTAAGCAAAATGAATTAACAATGTTGCTCTTGGAAAAATAGGACAGTCTCCTATCTCAGCACTCAGTGCAATGTACTGGAAAAGGCACTGGACAAGAAGAACTTGTTTGTTTCTCTTACCACTTAAAGCCTGCATGCTTGGAGCTCTGGGTACAGAGAGCTTGCTGAATTAGCCACCAGTCAGTGAGAAGGCTCCATGTTATTGCTCTTCCTTTGCAGAGTATCCCTAATCTTTGCATCCCTTCTCCTGGAAGGTGCTGAGCATCATTGCTCCATACAGAGGACAGTCTGTAGCCACTGACCCTTGTGAAGCACTGTGGGATCTCCTGCCTAGGTAAGGGGACCTTTTCTAAATCAATCTCCTTCCACTGGCATACCCAGGTATGATTATTGACATATAGGTAACAACTACTAATTCAGAGTCTTGGGGGTCTTTGCCTCTCTACCAGCACAATTTTACTCCACTGTCTGATAAGCTCTCACAGTGGGAAGTATTGCTTAACTTGTTGGTCCCATGTTTTAGCACCAGTTGTGATTATCTTGAAAGATGATGGCTGGGAAATACCCTTGAAACTGCAGTGGGAAGTGGGAAGCAGTGAAGAAGTGGAAGGGTTTGCTACTGCTGCTTAAACACTTACTGTATTCCAGAGTTGTCTATGCCTATACTCAGCCAAACTATTCAAGTTGGTTCTTTCATTTCTTATATTCAATAAGCTACCATCAAAGAGTGTTTTTATTAAGGAGATAAACCTGTCTGCATTTAAAAATGCTTCTAAACAATGTTGTCAATGTTTATGATACTTCATAAATGGAATAATGACCGCAAAAAATAAATCTCTTATATTGCAGACCCTAAACCTCTTTCCAAGTTAAAAGTTATAAAATAAGGGGCAGTTAGCAATGAAATAGTAAGCTACAACGTTATAACAGCTTCTTTTTTTTTTTCCCCAATAGTATAGTCAGGTGCTGTGAGCTGACATTGATCCTCCTGCAGGTGCCTGGATCTCTGCAGCTCCTGGTCATTACAACAGCAGTGGCTGCAGGTGGTTAGGGCTGGGCTTGAGAACTTAAAGGAAGTCAAATAATAACCCTGTTATCTCAGTTATCTTCCTTGATGGTGATTGCTTAGACGGAATGCTCCTTTTAATGGAGTCCACCGTTCATTGGGTAAATTAGTTCCTACTGCCGTACTCATCTTTATCTCCTTTTATGTCAAATGTTCTTTGTTACTTGCAAACTGTGTAACTTTTTGACTTTGTTTCTCTCTTGGTTGGCTGCAAGACGTGCAGTTTATGTTGGCACTCCCCTCCCTGCCCACACCTGAAACGCTGCGGGGCAGGGAGCACAGGACGTGAGGCACACGGTTCAGGAGACACAAGGAGGCATCAAAGCACATTCAGGAGCTGCTTCTCAAATGTTTGTAAGTTTAGTTGATATTTTATCAGCTCCATCGTAGTTAAAGAATCATCTTGGATTTCTTGTTAAATCACTGCCTAAGAACATTAAGTTTTCTTTTAGCAGTGCTTAACAAGACGGGAGGAAGCAAGCCACAAAACGTTCTTAGTACTAGGGAGTGAAGAGAAAGTGCATTACTGACTCACTTGCATTATTTCTAAAAATAGGCATACTGCATTTTTCTATGAAGCAGCAACTGCTCTTTAAAATGACATCAAACAAAATACGCTTGAAATTGAATCCTGAAGTCTTTGTTTGATATTCCCCCCACCCCCAGGCTTTATCATCCTTTCAAATCATTTTTCCCCTCCTCATAACACTGAGATATTTAGTCTTGCTTGAAATATTTCTGCTTCTTTATTGAACTGACTCCATTATCTACACAAGCTTTTCCAGCTGCAATCCAAACGCTTTTGAGCAGCATTATCTGTGGACTAGTAGTGCATTAACATGAAGTTCCACAGCTACTCCCCTCCCTCCCTCAAGTACAGCAAAACTTAGCTGCTACCTAATTTCTTGTTTGAATTATTAATATTTGTGCACTCTGCGAATCTGTATCTCCTCACATTCATTTTCCCAACTTTGCTACTGTTCATGCCTACTTTTGTTTATGAAAAAAACTAGTTTGGTGCCATTCTATAAGCTCTTCTTGAAGTTTGCCTCTGTTTCAAAAATACCACAGAATCAATTAAAATATCCTTAGGATATTTTACTTGTTTGTGATGGGTTTTTTCCTTCACAGCATTTTAGCTTCCTTGTTTCATTTTCTTAAACAGTTAAAAGCTAATGAAACATGACTTGAAGACATAAGTCTCTTGTCTGCATCTTTCCAGGTCATTTGCATGTAACCCGGATAAAAAGATCCCATCACCGCAGCACACGTCCCCCATATAAACAGCCCTTTTGTGATTCTGATATTAAAAGGTATGTGTTTCTTTAAGTCACCATAAGGTACCAACTATATATATATATATATGTACACATACTCATTCTTTTTTGAGTGAAAATGCAGCTTTGCAGTTTCACTCTCCTGCCAGTACCAGTGTCTCCAGTGTCATCAGATGTCAGGAACTGGACACTGTTAGGTCTACTGTCACAGGCCTTCTCAAAGCTTTACTGCAGAAAGTGAAATAAACCTTGCAACCTTGCTTCTAAGGGAGGGAAGGTTGGAAAATGGGAAACATCCTTCATACAACCAGGATCTCCAGCCAAAATGAACAATGTTTCTCTCCTCTTGTTCACCATGCATAGGTTTTCAATCTTTCCTCTCTGTCAGAGAAACATAATTGAAATTATTAATATTACCACATCCTATCACCTTAGCAATGCATCAAAGTTAAGGAGTTATGGATGGACCTACAACTATACAATTTGTTACCAGTATAGAATATTTTTAGAATAAAAGTATTGAGTTTTGACCTTGGAGTCCATCTCATCACAGCCCAATACAGCGCAGCTATTCTGAATTTAGCCCAACAAAGTATTTACTCTGCTAATAACAATTCACAATACTACAGCAACAACTTCAAGGAAACACGAGGCGAAAACTGCAGGAATGAAGAAAACCAGACTTTAAAATGTTATGGGTTTTAAATCTTCACTTATCTTGTCAAAAACAAGATGGCAGAGATGCTTGCAAGGACAAAATGACTTCTGCACTTATCAAGTGTTTCAATATTGACACTGTTCTTATTCACCCACAAAAGCTATTTGTTGTCTAATACTTTGTGGAGTCAGGATTGTTCTCCCTTATTCAGTTAAATATGCAATGCGTTTCAGTTAATCAATTTTTCTCCCTCCTCCTGGCAGTCAGGAGAGCCAACTGTGTACTGGGGTGCATCAGGCAAGGATTGCCAGCCTGGACTGAAGAGATTAAATGAGACTTATATAGGCTCTGAACTTTGCAAAGGTCTATGCTTTCTAGTGTTGGGAAAGGTGAAGGTTCCGTGCGGGGAAGCAAGCGGCCGACTCTGTGTGGGTGATACAGCAAGCTCCATC
>NW_008655535.1:30862-35051 GCF_000695815.1 Acanthisitta chloris
CCTGCTTTCCCAGGCTTGGGTGCATTCCTAGCTGTTTTTCTCGAACTTGTTTGTTTCACCCTCAAGGACGAGTTACCCCTGCCATCTGCCATCTGCCCAGCTGAGTTACTCCCTACCTATATATAAGTTACTATCTCCAGAGCCTTGCCTGTACAGACTGCATTCCCAGGTGCGTTCCCAGGACTGTGTCTGTACGTTCCCAGGGGACTGTGGCCTAGCTCTTTTTGGCCTTCCCCAGGAGCATACCCAGGATCACGTCCCGCCATTCTCCAACATTCTAGCACTGAAAAGAAGTGCATATTGCAGAATGTCTAACATGCTGAATTTTATCCTTAACTTTCAGATAGCATTCATCTCAGCCCTGTGCTCTCTAAAGCAGTCATGTCCTCCTCATCCTCTTCAGCGCTGGAGATGGAGATCTTCCAGTACATTGATGTACATCAAAGTGATTTCATTGAGGTAGGAACTATATTGCAGTGAAATGACAAGTGCAGAGCTGGTGCCCTGGAGGCCTGTGCTCCATGTGCCAGAGGAGTGTTTGCCACTAAGGTAATGAACAGGGTTCCAGATCTGGCATCAGGAGTGCAACATGCACTGCACAAAGTAAGGGTGCAAGCGGACAGACTCTGCTGGGGACCCTTGGGGTGAAAAAGGGATTTACACGGACTTCTGCAAAAGAGATGGTTGTGGGCAACCTGTGAGTGTGTGCAGAGAGAAGCTCTGCTAAGTCAGAATGCACCTGCATGGGAGAAGCAAGCCAGATAGGATGCTCTCCCCACTGCCCCCATGGGACTTAGTGCCATGGTCTAGTAACGACAGTAGGATTGGACTTGATGATCTTTGAGGTCTTTTCCAACCTGGTTGATTCTGTGACTCCATGATTCTCTTTCTCTTGCTTAATATCAGATCTGATTTTTGTAGGTTTGCTCTTGACAGCGAGAGGAGTCTAGGTCCCATGCTGGTTTGTGCTTTCACTTTTGGCAGCTCCCTGTGAAAAGGCAGAAACATAATTAGTCCAGTCAGAATCAGTTGTGCTTTGAAGCTATGAGCACTTCTGAATCACATGAGGATTGCCGAGGTAATTCATACACAATGCAATTTCTGCAATGTAAACCGGTCAGCATCTAGTCTATCTCCTCTTCCACTGGATTTTAGATCCATGATTGATGTGAATGCTGAAGTGTGAGGACCCTTCCTGTTTAGAAAATCAGGGATCTCAACCCTTGGGAAACATCTAAGCAATTCCTCTCTATTCTGAAGCCTCATAGCATCCACAGCATGGCTGTGATGAGACAGAAAGGAAACCACCTTCCAATGCGAGATTTCTCATGTCAAGCGCCAAACACTGCGGCATCCTGGGTGATCTAAATGCAATTTTCTTCCCATGCAGGATCTTAAGGAATGGGTGGCTGTAGAAAGTGATTCTGTTCAACCAGAACTGAGGAAAGAAGTAATACGAATGATGGCGTTGGCAGCAGACAGACTTGCAGCACTGGATGCCACTGTTAATTTAGTACCCCTGGGGTCACATCAGGTATTTGTCTGATTCTTGGATTTAAAATATCATATTTGCACATGTGATATACCTATTGCATTCAGCACTATGTATATGTATGCTATGATATACTGATGTTTTTGGTAGCTAGATAACAATCTATCAACAGTCCTGTACCTACGTGATACCTGCTGAAATCAGTCCCTCCTCAAACTGTCTGAGAGCTTACTTGGGAACCACACAGATAATCCAAATGCAAATAGATGTTCTCTGCAGCAGGGAGTTCAATGCTTTTAACTGGAGGGAAGTAGTTTACAAAAGTGAAAGGACTGAGTTTTTTACCAGGGCTTGTTTTCACATTCTTCTGAGTAATGAAGCATGGGAGTTAATGCATCATTTGACACAGAAGCTTCTATATGAGGGAGGCAGTTTTTACAAGGTAGATGTTGTCAGACAGAAAGGGTTAGCTATCTAAAACATTGTCTTTGGTTTTGGGAGCTTCTGACAAACGATCCAAGGTATTTTCTTAATGAGTGTTAGCAAGCAACAGACAAGAATTAATCTCTGAGAAATCTCTGTTTCTAATTTACTTACCTTTCTGTAGCTTGAGGGTTCCTTTCTGCTCTGGGCAGTTACATTTCTCCTCTAATAGGAATTCAGAAGTTTAATAATAGTAATTTCCTTTTCCTTTCTCTGAGGCTTCTGGGAAGGATTGTGAGAGTCTTAGCACAAGGAGCTTGTAGTACAGCAACACTATATATTTCACTTTGTCATTTGATAGCTGTAAAGGATGCAATTGGGCCATGTGGAGCTCTGTTCTGCACAGAGGTATATTGCAGGATTAGTTTAGAGCCTTAACCTGCTTTCAGGCAGTCTGACATAGCTACTGCTGCCTCCTTCTAACAACACTTTATTTTGTTTCTATATTTGAGGTTACAGGTTTTCCTGCCTTCTGTCTGTGGTGAAATCAAACCCCAAAGTAATTTATGTGGCTTTTGACTATTTCAGTGTCACAACAGACTCTACAACACACAGTTAGCTTTGCCTTCTCCAATGCTGAGAAGTGAGAGTTAAGTAAAGAGAGCATTTTTGATAGCAATGTTAGTAGAGCTCCATAAAGTCCCTGCAGAGCATAAACAGGTAGGGAGAAACATCTTAGTTTCTCTGAATAGGTTAGAGCAGGATTCAGTCAAATTAGTGTATCTAATGAAATCAAAGCCAATTGACTATGTAGGGGTATTTTCAATATTAAGAATTGCAGGGTTTTTGTACAGTTGTAAGTTTTCAAAGGTTTGCTTTTCCTTAGTTGCTTTTTTTTTTTAACCTTTCTCCACAGTTGCCTGATGGCCAGGACCTCCCACTGCCTCCTGTGATTCTTGGGGAACTAGGTAAAGATCCACAAAACCCCACTGTTTGTTTCTACGGTCATGTGGATGTGCAGCCTGCCAAAAAGGAAGATGGCTGGAAAACTGACCCTTACACACTGACAGAAATTGATGGTGTGTACCTATTCATAAGTTTTGTATTCTTATTTAAATACACAACTGAGATTGAGTGGGAGTATATTTAACCAAAGCATGATGACTTCTGTGGAAATCTTTGGGACATGGCCAGCAGCTTTGAGCTTAGATTATTGTGCTGTGACTAGTAAGACCCATCAGTGATTGCCTAATATTTTGTGGGGAAGAGTCACATGTGGTTAAAGTTGCTTTACAGAGTATTCAATAGAGAATTCATTTCTGCTAGAAGATTCTTGTTGGGTTTTTGCATCAACCATTATCATCCCTCACACCTCCTGTTCTTGCTTGATGATACTTTAGTACCTGCACCTGCCATGCTTGAGCTAAGGAGCATTCATAGTGGCAGAATGTGAGGCCCTCCGTTAATGTAATCATCCTTCCACTGGAGCCAGAACAAAAATGATGGGTAGAGGGTCAGCAGATGAGTACAACCTCAGAAATCCTGATTATGCTATAACCATTAAGTCATCCTTTCTCATCAGCTGGGACCAATTCCAAACAGCCTTATTGGGGTAACTCTTCTGCTTCCTGTGGGCACTGCTACAGAGGTTCATCACTACATGAAACAGAAATCTGTCCCTGTGTATAACTGTACTGTCAAAAAGGAATTCACACACCTAGACTTGTGGCTTCATATCTCTGCCATGGCATTTATCTGTTGTAGGGTTTTTGCTGCTTGTTACCTGGCTGGGCTGATGTGTCCAGAAGCTGCATATTGTGCAAACTCCTCAGGCCTGTCTGGTGTGAACAAACAGTTCCTGAGAACAAAAGTGAAGCTCAAAAATTGGCATGTACAAGAGAACACAATATGATGTATATAAAAGGAAGGAAGGAAAGGAGAAAAAAGCATACCAGTCCATTGGGGTACGCCTGAACATTCATCACCTTATTTAAAATGAGTCAGTTAAATCCTTTGATGCTTCACTAGATGCCACTACAGCTTTCGTGGCAACTGGAATTTGCTGATTTACATTGAAGTGATGAGAGACAATTCAAAGATTGCTTAAAAACTTTCATCTTCTTTTTAAGGAAATCTCTATGGGCGTGGAGCAACAGACAACAAAGGACCTGTCCTAGCTTGGATAAATGCAGTGGAAACATTTAGAGCTCTGAAATTAGTAGGTATCAATGAGGACGTTATTGTTATTGTTATTGTCGTTGTTTATTATTATTA
>NW_008655536.1:0-3221 GCF_000695815.1 Acanthisitta chloris
AACTGTGTGCAGTGTTCCAGGTGGGGTTTCAAGAGAGCAGAGAAGAGGGGAAGAATCACCTCTTTTGACTTGCTGCCCACACTCCTTTGGATGCAGCCCAGGATGCCATTTGCTTTCTGGGCTGAGCACACACTGCAGCTCATGGTGAGCTTCTCTTGAGTCTTTCTCCTCACTGCTGGTTTCAGTGACTTCCCCACCCAACCTGTAGCTGTGCCTGTGGCTGGCCCAGACCCGATATATGATATAGGACCTTGCACTTCATTTTGTTAAACTCCATGAGGTTTGCATTTAGCCACAAAATGCAGAGGTTTTACTAATCGAATGGTAAGTTCAAAAAATTCCCTGAAAATGAAAATAGCACTGTATTTGTTTGTGCAATTGCAAATCTCTTCTTGGCCTTTTGGGTGAGATCAAGTATAGTATCTGTTTTTATCACTTTAATATCTGATACATCCTCAATGAGAGGACTTTATATTAAGCACTTTTTTTGGCTGTGGAAGTTGGAATCTAAATTCGTTTTAGGGGAGGTCTAGGTTGGATATTAAAAAAAAGGTTTTTACTCTAAGGGTGGTGAGAAACTGGCACAGGTTGCCCAGAGGCATGATGGGTGCCCCAACCCTGGTGGTATTTAAGGTTAGGCTGGCTGAAGCCTTGAGCAACCTGTTCTGGTGAGGTGGTGTCCCTACCCATGGCAGGGAGTTGGGACTAGATGATCTGAAAGGTCCATTCCACCCCTTAAATTCTGTAATTCTATGATTCTATGAAATAAGTATATACAATTGTTCATTGTATAAATGTAATATTTTTGTAATACAGTGAAATAACCCTCCTTTTGCTTGCTATGAGAATTTGTATTCTTTCCACACCAAGGGTGGTTTTCATTTCATGAATTTCTCGGCAAGGTCATCCAACTAAATTTCTGAGTAAAATCATCTAGCTAAAATTTCTTCCATCATTTTTTCCCATATTAAGCCTGAATTAATTGCAATATCAACATAAGTTTCAGAGTGAGATACTGTGTGGAGTTTTTTTTTTCCAAACCTGAAATATATTAATGATAATTTAATGACAAGTTTAAGGGAGAAACCCTTTTTTCCAAATAATTTCTGTGTAGGACTTTATGCTGTGTGTTAGGTACATTGAGCACTACTAGATTATAAACAGAAGAATACATCAGCTGAATATTATAACTGTAATATGTGCTGTAAAAACATTCATAG
The DNA here is from genome assembly GCF_000695815.1 of Acanthisitta chloris. NCBI lineage: Eukaryota > Metazoa > Chordata > Aves > Passeriformes > Acanthisittidae > Acanthisitta > Acanthisitta chloris. Next base: position 1,221 of record NW_008655536.1, read on the forward strand.
CTGTGCCAATAAAAGTTCTCAAAACAAGGTACCATTCCCTAGTAAGGACTTCTCCCCACCTACTTCTGTGCAACACATTGGTAGTTTGATTTTTTGAAAAAAATAATACTCATTGACCTTTTGAAGGAACAGAGAGAACAACATGATCTGATTGCAAAAAGCAAACACTTTGGAATCCATACCTATTATGGGCCAGATAATCCTTTCTGATTTTTGCTATGGAGAGGGTGATAATAACAGAAAGACTTCGATGGCTGGAAATCTGTTCCTACTCAGAGTTTGGCTTATCTGCTGTTATCTTTTACTGCCTTGTGCTTTTTTTTCCCCCCTCCCCTTTTTAATTTCTGTGTGCTTGAATAAAAATTGAAATTTGAGATAGGACTAGAGATGAAAGAGATGTGTTATGGGTGAAAATGAGGCTCTTGGCTCATGACATAAGAAATATACAGGGATTATTCGAGTAGTATTATTCATAGTTTAATGTTCTGACTAGAAAGTATTCTTGGAGGGACTGAAAAAGATGACGAGGTGCAATGATGGTGTATTATTTGCACTAAATTCAGGATTAGTTACACTAATGAACATTTTGTTTGCTTCGTGTTAAGAGAATGAGTTTACCTATTTCCCTCACACCACATTGGTTCCTGTATCAATGTTTTCTAGTGACTTTTTATGAGATTTACCACACTGCATTTTTATATAGATGCAGGTAAAAATCAAGGCACTAGTAAGTGTAGAAGGTGGATGTGTCTTTATACATTCTGAAAGTAAAATATCCCTAAGGATTATATTTCACACTGAAAAGGAGTTCTCCTTGAGTGTATTCTCAATTGAATAAACATCCTATTTATAACTGCATTAAATCAGCACTCTGTGGCTTGTAGGTAGGTTTGTAACTAAGGAGTCACTGACTTGTCAGTTGTGCATCCCCAATTTTTTGTTAACTTTTTTATTCCATTTGACCATGAAGTGGATAAGTAACAAGAGGCTTATAAGTCTATCATGTATAATCAGAACTTATCGAATGCAGTGGTAATCACAGAATTTAGGGCTGGGAATGGTAGAATTTAGGGCTGGGAATGGACCTTACAACCCTCCCTGCCATGGACAGGAACACCTCCCTGCTAGAGCAGGTTGCTCAAGGCTTCAGCCACCCTGGCCTGGAACACCGCCAGGGTCAGGGCAGCCACCACATCCCTGGGCAACCTGTGCCAAGGTCTCACCACCCTCACAAGAAAAAGCGTTTTTCGCACATCCAACCTCGACTTCCCCTCCTCCAGTTTGAACCCATTGCCCCTTGTCCTATCCTTGCAGCTCCTAACAGAGAGTCCCTCTCTGGCTCCTTGTAGGCCCTTCAGATATTGAAATATTGCTCTGAGGTCTCCACACAGTCTTCTCTTCTCCAGGCTGAGCAGCTCCAACTTCCTCAACCTGTTTTCACAGGGGAGATGCTCCAGTCCCCTTAGCAACTTTGTGTCCTCCTCTGGACTTGCTCCAACAGTTCCATGTCTTCCTTATGCTGGGGACACCAGAACTGTGTGCAGTATTCCAGATGGGTCTCATGAGAGCAGAGCAGAGGGGAAGAATCACCTCTTTTGACCTGCTGCCCATACTCCTTTGTATGGAGCCCAGAATTCCATTGGCTTTCTGGACTGTGCTCACACTGCAGCTCACAGGGAGCTTCTTATCCACTGTCACTCCCAAGTCTTTCTCCTAATTGCTGATTTTAATTACTTCGCCACCTGACCTGATAGTGACAACTTTTTTGGCATTTAGCATAAATGTATATCCCATATAAATGGGATTTATCATTACTGAAAGCAAGACTCCCAAGAGCATCATCATTTAAAAAACAAGTTTCGGGAGAGTCTCACAAACTCTCTAGTCAGTTTTTAGTCTGATGAATAAGTAATAAAAACACAGGCACTGGCTTCTCAATGCATTTCATATTTAGAAACTAAAATTTTTGTGACTTCTCCCAGCTTTTGTCACACATTAATC
>NW_008655536.1:3321-14330 GCF_000695815.1 Acanthisitta chloris
ACAGTGTTCCTCTGGTTGCTGGTGACTTGACAGTATGCTACTCACTACCTGAGGTCTGGACTCTCCTCTGCATCCCTGTGGAAGACTGGACAGCATCAGGTACAGAATCAGGCACTACTTTGCTGGCATTTTTCTCAGGACAATTTTGTGTGTCATTTATTGTGCATTTTTATGGAATACATGCTCAGATTGCTGTCTATTTACTACATGGGAGTGGAGAATTGCAAATTAAAGATGGTCTGGAATTCCGTCTCAGTAGGGGGAATTAAATGGGAAAATGTCAAAAAGTCAAAACATAAACTCTTAGTGGAAATACCAGTGTTGCAAAAATGATGGTCAAAGAGCAAGGTCTTTGTGTGTTTCAAGCTTGAATTTTGCATCAGGGTAAACATATTACTGTAGCATCCTAAATACACGTCACAGTATGCAGATGGAGTGTGAGATGTGTTGCTTTGAAGAGAGCATGCTAGTGACACAATACCTACCTGTGTTATGTGGTTCCCATTTGGATTTCTGGGAATTAAGGAAACAGAGAAGAGTAGCACACAGCGCAGAAAGTGAGAAAACAAATATGTTCTCTCTGAGCAACCTCAGACAGGAGCAGAGAAGTGCTCTATATTTAATGATGCTGTAAATTACTGATCTATAATACTGCTAACCAATTTGTTACTCCTGTACTGGTTTTGATTATTTAAACTGGAGTTCAGAATACAGTCCAGCTTAACGTGAACAAAACATTTTAAGTAAACAACTTCCTTTTACCTGATGGGAGGTTGTAGCAAGATGGGGGTCAGCCTCTGCTCCCAGACAGCTAGTGACAGGACAATAGGACATGGCCTCAAGCTCTGCCAGAAGAGGCTCAGGTTGAACATCTGGAAGAATTTCTTCATGGAAAAGGTGGTCAGGTATTGGAAAGGGCTGCTTAGGGAGGTGGTGGAGTAGCTGTCCCTGGAGGTGTTCAAGAAACACCTGGATGTAGCACTTAGTGCTCTGGTCTAGTTGACAAGGTGTTGGTCGGTGAAAGGTTGGACTCAGTGATCTCGGAGGTCTTTTCCAACCTAAATGACTCCGTGATTCTATGCAACGTATTTGCCACGTGGACATTTAAAGCCTGTCATGATACATCCTGACACTTTGGTTTATTTAAAAGTAGAAAGGAAGGGGAAGCAGGGGAGTGAGAAGAGCAGTTTGTTCCTGAATACATGTCTGCATGTTCCTGTGTCCAAACAGCTGGAGAATATACTGGCATTAGCTAAATGGCCAAAATGCCAAAATGATGTTAAGTACTAACCTTCTGAAGAATTATGAATTTCAGAACTAAAATTAGCTATGCATATACAGAAGTGGTTTGATTTGGGAGTACTGCCTTCCATTTAATTTGGTGTTCAAGACCTGGAGCACAAAGCACAAAGCCTGCAAGCTGCTCTGTGCAGTGAGTCTTCTCTGTGTTTGAAGAGCCCCTTTGATGTCCCTGGAACAAATTACACTTCAAGTCAGGTAATCTTTGAAATGTCAGGATTATTATAACGCTTCCCATTCAGAAGATCTAGAAGCTAACATTTAGGAAACACTTGTGTGACCACTCTAAGGCTAATTGCCAAGGCATCTAAATTAGTTGAATTGGTCTTTCTCAAAGGCTGAATTCCAGACCTTTCTAGAGCAGTATCTTAAATAGCATTCTTTCAGGAAAGAAGCCTAAAAACACCACCACCAACCAAAACTCCCCCACATAAAAATCCCCACAAGAGCAAACAAAACCAAAATAAAACAACTAACAAAAACAAACCCTAAAAACTTGCCAACCAAAAAACCCAGTAAATTTGCTAATACTACCATGAAACAGTAGTCAAGTTCAGCTGCCTTCAGTTTAACAAAAAAATTCAGACTTTCCCAGGAGGAAATGAGGACACACATAGGGGTATTTGTCTCACTGGTGCCCTGTGATCATCTTTCTTTCTGGTTACTAAGATATATGGTTTTTGTTCTGCCATGAGAAATGGTCTGCTTAAATTCTCTGCAGTAGTGAGTGTTTAATACTTTTGCTTCTATATTTTGTGTTTGCCTGAAACCTAGCCCTGCATTGTAACAGTGAGGGACAGGCACAAAACAACACAAAACGCGCACAAAAAAACCAAACAGAAAACATCCAGGTACTTGCCAAAATTTTTCCGAGAGGAAAAGCCATAGTTAAATCTCATTAAAATCTATACATTTCACTAGAAAAAGTGCTTAAAAAACTGCTAGAATAGAAATGTAAAGAATGTCAGTCACTTCTCCCTTCATTATAATAGCAGCAAGAAAACTGGGAGATAGAGTCATGGAATCATAGAATCTGATACCAAGAAAGGTGATTTTTGACATCTCCAGGATCTGTGGCATTCGTAAGAAAATAGATCCATCATAGAATCACAGGTTCATAGAATTTAAGGATTGGAATGGACCTTACAGATCATCTGGTCCCAGCCCTCTGCCCTGGGCAGGGATACCTCCTCACTAGATCAGGTTGCTCAAGGCCTCATCCAGCCTGGCCTTGAACACCACCAGGGTTGGGGCAGCCATCATGTTCCTGGGCAACCTGTTCCAATGTCTCACTGCCCTTATAGTAAAAAACGTTTTTCTCATATCTAACCTAAACTTCACTTCCTTCAGTTTGAACCCGTTACCCCTTGTTCTATCACTGCAGTTCCTCTAACAAAGAGTCCCTCTTCAGCTCCCTTGTAGGCCCTTCAGATATTGAAAAGTTGGTTTGAGGTCTCCAGAGAGTCTTGTCTTCTCCTGGGTGAACAACCCCAACTGTTAGAGAGCCAGTCATAATCCACTCATGGCCTCTGCTGCTTAATTCTTAATTCTCTTAGCATAGCTCAGGTATAACACCTGTCTTTGGTGTATCAGAGGTATATCAACTCTTGGACAGTGTTTGGTACAGGCTGATGGGTAGTGGGATTTAAAGACTTGGTAGCAGACAGATTGGATGAGTCTCCTCTGGGGATTCATTAATGAGTCTCTCAATGGGATTTTTTGCTGTTTGTTTTGTTTTGTTTTGCTTTGTTCTTGGGATGGCTATAAGCAAAGATGTGTTTGCTGTTTGCACGTACCATTTTTAATAGTCTGTGTTTAGTTCTGTTTGCTCAAATTTGTACTGCAGCAAACAAATCAATAAGATTTGACCTGGTCTGTTAGAAAATACCTGATATCCTTAGGGCCAGGTATCTGATGGATTTATGAGGAAGAGGATGCTTATACAAGTACTGATAATTTTGCTGTTAAAAATAGAAGCAATGCAGTACCGTGGGAAATAAAAGCTCATGCAACTTGTATTTTATGCTGCTGAATAGATAAGCACTTTCAGAAATGCTTACAGCTATGATTATCAACCAGTGATTTTGAAGATAAACATAGGGATCTCTAGCAGTGATAAATAATATGCTTTCTGTGTTTTTACTTTTATTTTTAACTGCTTTGATTATGGTTTTTAATGTAATTTACATGCTAATATACTTTATCTGAGAAGATGTCTTGTCTTCATTGCACTTCCAACAGTGAAACCTACCAAATTTGTTTCATGCTTACATTTATTTAGTCCTTTATAACATGCTTCAAGAAAGTAGGACTGTAGTGGAGTGCAAGAGTGTCTGGATTTGATCTATAACCATCCAAGATGCTTTATATTGTGATGCCTTGTAGATTGCTTTCAACAGCTGAGCTCTTCATACAGTGTTGTTAGACTTCATTGGGAGCTGCTAAAAGGAAAATATTCATGTTGCATTGTCTTCCTTTCAGTCATCTATCAGGGTAGAGGTATAAAAGAAGAAACATATTGAAAAATGCTGAAATTGTTGTTTGAAGTGACTTGTCTTGAACTCTGTGCAATATCCTGTTGCTTTAAATGCAGCTTTCATAACTTAAATCACTTTATTTCTGAGTAACATTGTGGCAGAATTCAGGAAATACCTTTATCCAGTGTAATAAACGTCTGACCCGTTTTAGGCTTTTTTTCTTTTTTAAATATATATATATTTATAACACAAGCATGGAGTAAGTGTTTTTAATTGATTTTTGCAAATTTTCTTGCATATCTCTAGTATGCTTGGTTAGAGCAAGACTAGCAGGAGCCATTTGCAGCAATTTCTGGCTTAGTAACTTGGCAATCAGGAATACAACTGAGACAAAATTGATATGCCACTAGAATACACTAAAAGGCTCCAAAGTTTCTAGATGCTTCTTAAAGATAATAGCTTTAAACTGCATAGCAAAAAAAAAAATTGTAGCATATAGGTAACAAGTGGGAAATTGTAAAAGGTTGTACACAAACTGAAAAGCAAATGCGACAAACTGGAGCTGAAATGCAAAAAAATGCTGAAAAGTGAAGAACTAATCAGAAACATGTGAGAAATAGAAAATGTGGTTTAAACAATGCTGGATTGAAAAATGAGACAGGAATTTGGAAGAAAGGATTGAAGCAATTCTATGAGGAAATTAAATCTGAAGAAATTGTCTTAAAAGTTGTTCTGATGCTTCAGTTAAGGAGTGGAGAAAATAATTCAAACACTGCTGCTGTTGGCAATATTGAACAGGAATAACACCATCAAATTAATAGATTTAATTTGGATTGGCACAAGAGGGATGCAGGTAGCCTTTGGATTTAAAGAGATTCTGCTGATCTTATTAGAAGCTGTTGTATAACAGCTTCTGACATAGCACCAACAGTCTGATCCAGCTTTCTGGAAGAGTTTTTGCTTTTAACTTCCCTGGGAGATTTATTAGTCTTTAAACGTGCAGGAGTGCCAAGTGTTATGCAAATAATGCTTTTATCATCCAGGATGTTCAGCACTGCTGTGCATTATGGACTCCTTCTCTTTGCCAGTAATGAGGCTGTATAATCAGGGAGAGGGTTGCCTGTGTCCTGGCTACAGGGCTGGTGCCAAACAGCTCTGTTGGGGGATAAAAATGAATTTAGAGAGGGAATAATTTCCTAGTCCCATAGTGGTGACTAACTGTGGGTGTAACTGCCTTGTGGCAGGCAGTGGTCTTAGCTGGCTTAGTAAAAAACGTATTTTCAGAAAGTTAGTTTGAGGTCAAGATATAAAAGCAAAGAAATGGCAGCAGTTAACCCATTGTGATTCTGGTCTGTGGGTTCTGGCAGTACAGAGGTCAGCAAAGGGCTTGGGACAATAATTTGACTTTGGGAAGGGGAAGGATCAGCACCTATTTAAAAAAACAACCAAACAAACATCTAAACCTGTACTCAAAAAAATAAAATGTTCCAGTGGCAGACACACAACTACAGCATACATAAAACAATAGGTGATTCCTTTAATGAGGCTCAAAAATAGAGGGGGATAAAAAAGGAATTCCCTAATGAGCCACTTGAGTGCATAGAATCATAGAATCATAGAATTTAAGGGTTGGAATGGACATATAAATCATCTAGTCCCAGCCTTCCCTGCCATGGACAAGGACACCTCTCCTCACTAGATCAGGTTGCTCAAGCCTCAAAGTTCTTGTTAATAGCTTTGTTTGAGAAGATACACATTGAATTTCAGACTGACACGTTAGAATCTGTTTATTGCTTTTCATTATGGTAGTCCTTTTGTTCGTCAAGGTCCAGCTGGAACAACCTATTTGTGCACTCACAATGACTGTTTTATATGTTCTGTAGTTGAATCTGAGACTTCTCTAATCACCTGGTTGTGCTGTAACTACTGTGTTGTTTGTTGCTGGCATAAATGGCTGTATACCAATAGCAAAAGATAAAATACAGCATTTGTAAGTTATGGCCTGAGACTGGAGTCAGGGCCTTGTCTGCGTTTTGTATCTGGGTGAAGAGAGAAGCAAAGTTGAATAAAGTTAATTCTATGAACATATTTGAAAATAAGTTGAAGTGTAAGAACAGGAAGAAGTAGGATACTGGTGGTGATCACAGAACAGTAGAATGGTTTGGGTTGAACGCTGCTTTAAAGATAATCGCAATACACCCCCCTGATTGGGCAGGGACACTTTCCACCAGCCCAGGTTGCTCCAAGCCCTATCCAACCTGGCCTTGAACACTTCCAGGGATGAAGCAGGCACAGCTCTTCTGGGCAACCTGTGGCATTGCCTCACCACCCTCATAGGGAAGAACTTCTTACTAATGCCTAATCTAACCCTGCCCTCTGTCAATGTGAAGCCATTCCCCCTTGTCCTGTCACTCCAGGCCATTGTAAATAGTCTCTCCATCTTTCCTGTAGGCTCCTTCAGGTACTAGAGGGCTGAAATTAGGTCATTTCAAAACTTTCTCTTCTCCAGTCTGAATAATCCCAACTCTCTCAGCCTTTCCTCATAGCAGAGATGCTCCCTCCCATCTAGTCACCTTGTTGGTCTCCTCTGGACTTGCTCCAACAGGTTGATGTCTTTGTGCTGGGGACCCTAGACCTGGAGGCAGCACTGCTGTTGTGGTCTCCCCATAGTAGAGCAGAGAGGCAGAATCCTCTGCTCACCTGCTGCCTACACTTTGGGGATGAACCCAGGGCATGGTTGGGTTATGGGCTGCCAGTGCACATTCCTGGGGCATATCCAGCCTCTCACCCACCAGCACCCCCAAACCCTTCTTCCCAGGACTGCTCTCCATCTGTTCATCTCCAGCCTGGATTGATACCTGGGGTTGTCCTGGCCCAGGTGCAGCACCAGCACTTAGCTTTGTTAAACCTTATGATATTCCCATAGGCAAATTTTGAGCTTGTCTAGATCTGTCTGGATGACCCTGTCCTTCAGGTGTGTCACCTACACCACTCAGCTTGGTGTCATCTGCAAAGTTGGTGAGGTTGCATTCTATCACTTCATCTATGGTCTTGCCCTCTCGTGTGGATCTCATTGGAACTCACAGAGTTTTAGACATGTACAGAAGAATGGTTCCCAAAGCGTACACTGTTACACTGTAAGCCTTGAACTGCTAATATACTTTATGTGCTCAGATCCTGTAAGTGCCTTAGCAGAAGGGTGGGTGGTGAATCAGAAGAGAGCATTTTTAGGCCCCTCAGTTCATGAAGGATATTGAGGTGCTGGAATGGGTCCAGAGGAGAGCAACGAGGTTGGTAAAGGGACTCAAGCACAAGTGCTATGAGGAGAGTCTGAGGGAGCTGGGGTTGTTTAGCCTGGAAAAGAGGAGGCTCAGGGGAGACCTTATCATCCTCTACAACTCCCTGAAAGGAGGTTGTAGTCAGATGGGGGTTGGTCTCTTCTCCCAGGCAACCAGCAGTAGGACAAGAGGGCACAGACTCAAGCTCTGCCAGGAGAGGCTTATGTTGGATATTAGGAAGAATTTTTTTATGGAGAGAGTGACCAGGCATTGGAATGTGCTGCCCTGGGGGTAGTGTATTCACCATCCCTGGATATTTTCAAGATGAGGCTAGATGTGGCACTTACTGCCGTGATCTAGTAACTGGTTGGACTTGATGATCTTGGAGGCCTTTTCCAACCCGGTTGAACCTATGATTCTCTATAATTGCAATGTCATGTGAGACAAGCTGTTTTCATTAGAAGGCAAGCTTTACTTCTCAGGAGCATTCCACAAAACATTTTTGTGCCAGCACCTGTTATTTGTTGAAACTGGAAGTCTTTGTAGATGGATAATGCTTCAAATTTGAATAAGTGTTTTGTTATCAGTGTTGGAAACTCAAATGTGTCATGAGAAATTGTACTGAATTTTAATTTGAAATTTTATTTGAATTTTGGACAAATATTTTGTATTTTTGTAGAGATAATTACCACAAATATTTACTGTGAATTGGACAATAAGCTCAAACGCAATTGTGAATTCTACACCTGAAAATGTTAAACCCCCTCAAACTTTTCAATTTTTCTGTATTTTGCAGGTTTAAAAACTCTTTAGCAATGAAAAAAATAGTCTAGAAGTACCATCTCTCCCCTTAAAATATAATATAATTTTCTCAATCTGAATAATATCTTTTTTTTTGACATATACATATACAGCAATTCAATGACTTGAGAATCCTTCCAGAGTAGTATCCTAATGCATTGTTTTAAAATGCAGCAAATTTAATCTGCTTTTACCTCAGACTTAATTTAGAAGTGCAATCATCATTCTTGCATCTTTTCAACTGTAAGAGACTCTGAGGTTTTACAAAGTCCATTTTTCATGAGCTTTTTCTCCATCAGAAACTGTACTTCTATGAAGTCTTCTAAGAAGAGAAAAGACGTTCATGTTCATGAGTATTTTCTGTTATCGATTCTTTATCTGGATCTGAAGTTGGTAGTGATCTATAATTTTATTTTGTATACTTTACATTTTATATATATATTTATGTATATTTTAGGCATATGTATACGTGTATATATGCACAATACACATGTTGTATTTATTGTGGTGCTAGCACCATGTAAAGACTTTATTCTTACTCTAAAACAAGTATAGTTCGCTGCTGTGGCATTCCATGTTTACAAGTGGTAGGAGTGTGGAAAGTGGAAAAGGATCAGAAGATATTGATGTACAGTGCCAAAGGATTATGACTTTATTTGTACCTATTAATCTGTAATCACCTTCCTCTCTTTGTTCCTTTACACTGGATTAAAAAAGGAATTATCTTGAGGTTTCTTTATAGATTAGATTTATTTATGAATATGTATTCATAATCTTCAGTATTGTCACCTCCTTTTAGTCTTTTTACCTTGCTTTGGGATTTACTCTCTGCTTAGTCCTGTGTTTTAAAATTACCTACTATGCTTGCCGACTCAGAAATCTCTTAAGTGTCAAAGAACAGCAGTTGCATTCCAAACAGTATAACATGGGCATCCTAAATAAAATTAACCATGCTAATGTTGGATTACACTACTCTGCAACCACATTACATTATCTGGATGCAGTTAGAAAAGCAAAGCTTCAGATAAACTGAAAAACACATGAGACCACTGGTAGACCCTCTTTGTGCTGTTTTCCAGTAATTAAGCCAGAGTGGGAGACCACCTTTATTTTCAGGGCTACTCCAGACATGCTTTGGGATCTGGGATGTATCTGGGATATTTGAAGGGTAGGTCAATGACTTGGCCTTGAGACTAAAAGCACTTAATTCCTCTAGGTAGTTATTTTGGTCATCTTGTGATGCCAGACAAGAAACTGATTGCTCCAGGAATATTTGTCTGTGTTCAGAAGTTGAAAGAGAATGGTCATTTAGCTTAATAGTCAAGAATCTATATGTACCACTATTAAAAATACCAGTTAAGATCCTTATTACAATATGGTGTACTGAAAGCATCACGTTCTCAGACAGTCCGTTTGTGAGAATCTTTAATTTACAATGTTCTCAGTCAGACTCTTTCTCATCCTGTTTCAATTACTATTCCTAGATCTCTGTTTCCAAATATTACTTCTTAAGAAGCAGCAAGGACATCGAAGCTACTACCCACCTCTGTTTAGGTTTGGTTTACAATTTCCAACTGATAATAAAAATAATTAAAAACCACTGACAAGAATACTTTTTTTTTAGTGCAGAGTGACCATACTGAGATCTGGCATTGACATACATAAACTGCTTTCTTACTTCATTTTCCTGCAAGCCATCATGTAGTAAAGTGGCTGTTAAAATGAGAGGCAGTAAGAACAACATGGACATTCATGGAGCAACTGTGACCATCAAACAAATTTGTCATAATACAGTTCACCTCCTCAGTATATCTGTTTTTAAATGTCTTTGTGTCACATGATGCTGCATGGATTGTGTGCTCTCAGAGGTTCATACTCAATTCTTGGAGTACTGTGTCCAGTTCTGGGCTCCTCAGTTGTGGAGCTCCTGGAGCACGTCCAGCAGTGGACAACAAAGATGATGAAGGGACTGGAGCGTGTCTTTTACAAGGAAAAGATGAGGGAGTTGTGCCTATTCAGTCTTGAGACAACTGAGAGGAACCTCATCAGTGTCTGTCAGTATCTGCAGGAGGGGTGTCAGAGCCTAGTGCCGGGCCCTGCTCCATGGGGCCCAGCGATAAGACAAGAGGCAATGGGCAGAAAAGTGGTACACAGGAAGTTCCACCGGTACATGAGGAACCACTTCTTTCCTGTGCTGTGACTGAGCACTGGATGAGATTGCCCAAAGAAGGTGTGGAGTCTCACTCACTGGAGATACTCCAGAACAGTCTGGATACAACCCTGTGCAATGTACTCTAGTATGTACTCCCTGCTTGAGCAAGGAAGCTGTACCAGGTGACCCACTGTGATTCCTTCCAACCTGAACCATTCTGGGATTCTGGGTTTCTTGCTTGATGGCTTTATACAATGTGCCAGGTAGATTTGTTTGGCCTAGTTTTATATTGCATTTGAGAAAAATCTACGAAGAAGCCTCTTTTACAAGTATTCCATAGAATCTATACAAGAGTCTTTATGTGTGTAAAAGTTTCAGATTTTATTCTGTTTGTGAACAAGTTGAAATGAGGTAAAAATCGCATCTGTCCTTTCCAAAGAGTCTTAGCAAAAATGACCTAAAGGATTTTCATCATTCATCCCCAGAGCTTACATGGTGCTGCCAGCTGCATCATCCAAAATAAACAGAATCACTTCTTTATTGTAGCTGATAGCTGTAATGCCCTTATTATTTCATATCCCTCACAGGAGGGGCACATTTCTGCAGCATCTAATTAATATCCTGAGTGTGATCAGTAACACTGCCTTCCTGTAAAGTCAGAAAGAAAGTGATGAAAATGGGCAATACTGTTGCATCTCCATAGGTGACGTCTTTTTTGATGGCGACAGAACTTCTGTGGTGATTGATCTAAACATACATGCAGCCAGAAAATGCATTAAATTAATGTGAAGATTGAGTACTTATAATGATTGGAAGTGACAGAATATTTTGCTTTATTCTCTTTATGTGCAGGGTCTGGTGTAATAGAAAAGAAGAGGTCATTGTAGAGAATGTCCATATAGGAAAGCATGTTCAGTGCTGGCATGTCAGTTAAAATGGTCATTTCATGTGCTGGTGGGCTTTGGAATTGAATCCCTTGGTTGTCTCCAGATCCTACACTCA
>NW_008655536.1:14388-15950 GCF_000695815.1 Acanthisitta chloris
ACTTTAGCCTAGAAGCTGAACTCAAGTGGTGGCCTTAAGGGTTGCAGAATGTTCTGAACCAATGACTGGTCATTTGGGCACCTTCAGATCACATGAAGGAAGGTGATTAAGTCTGAATTGATATCCACGGGCTTCATATAGTACAGATACGGAAGCCCAAAAAGAAAAGCCAATTGAATCCTGGGCTACATCCAACGGAATGTGGCTAACAGGTCAAAAGACATGATTCTTCTCCTCTACTCTGCTCTTGGGAGACCCCACCTGGAATACTGCACACAGTTCTGGGGTCCTCAACATGGAAGAAGGACACGGAGCTGTTGGAGCAAGTCCAGAGGAGGCCACGAAGTTGATAAGGGGACTGGAGCCTCTCCCCAACCTCAGAGTAACTTTTCAGTACCTGAAGGGCCTACAAGGGAGCAAGAGAGACCCTGTTTTAGGAGCTACAGTGATAGGACAAGGGGTAATGGATTCAAACTGAGGGAGATGGAAAGCAGTGAAACTGTTTCAGGAGGTCTGCAAAACCTAGAAATTTCTAGCAAGAAATGAATATTTTATTAACTGGGAAATTTCTAGTGAATGTAATACTAAAATCTCCCGATCAGCTTTAAACGTAAAGGACAAGTGATGGAAAATGGCAATGCTTTCATAGAATCATAGAATCAATCAGCTTGGAAAAGACCTCAAAGATCACCAAGTCCAACCCTACCATGGTTACTAGACCATGGCACTAAGTGCCACATCTAGTTTCATATTAAAAACCTCCAGGGATGGTGAATCCACCACTTCCCTGGGCAGCCCATTCCAATGGCTGATCACTCTCTCTGTAAAAAATCTCTTCCTAATATCCAACCTAAGCCTCACCTGGCAGAGCTTGAGTCTGTGCACTCTTTTCCTCCTGCTGGTTGCCTGGGAGAAGAGACCAACCCCCACCTGACTCCCACCTCCTTGCAGAGGATGATAAGGTCTCTCCTGAGCCTCCTCTTCTCCAGGCTAAACCAGCTCCCTCAGCCTCTCCTCATGGCACTTGTGCTTGTGTCCCTTCACCAGCCTTGCTGCTCTTCTCTGGACCTGCTCCAGCACCTCAATATTCTTCCTGAACTGAGGGCCCAGAACTGAGCACAGTACTCAAGGTGTGGCCTCACCAGTGCCGAGTACAGGGGTGGAATCACCTCCCTGGTCCTGCTGACCACGCTGTTCCTGACCCAGGCCAGGATGCCATTGGCCTTCTTGATCACAGGTTTTAGTTGAACAAAGCAAATTAATGAAGACAGAGTTTAGTCTAAGTGCTCTGTGCAAAAAGTTTGAATTTAAGCTCCTCTTCTTTCCCTTTTCACCCTGTATATCTGAACAGTTGCAGAAATACAGGTTTATTCAGCTGAGTGTTAGCAAGTGGCAAATCACTATAAACACGGCTGGTATGAGTGACAGCTGAAATCAAAGGAGTATGTGCAAAGACTGCCTAGGTGATTTTTGCCAGCTTTGTTGAGCATTCAGAGAGAAAAGATGTGGGAGGTTGTGTTGATAGGTATTAGGGCATCTTCATTAAAAGCATTTATCAGCTC
>NW_008655536.1:15981-23695 GCF_000695815.1 Acanthisitta chloris
GGTGGTAGCTGAGGTTGGGGTGCTGGGGTTGATGTGCCACTGGTAGCATCAGCTGATCAGTCGGGGGAGGAATATGTCTCTTTTCCTTTGATGAAACAGTGTCTCGACTGATGACAGCTTTCTTCAAATCCATATGACTGCACGCTCATGCAAGGTTTCCCACAAGTTGCAAAAATATTCAGAAGCGCATTATATAACCATCTTTCCTCTTTTTATTATTTTTGATCCATTTTTTACTAATAAAGATCTGGAATGACAGGAATAGTTCATTTTTTTTCCCTGTAGAGCCTGTTGGCATAGAAATGAACTCTCTGTAACCTGTGTAAGAGAGAAGAGTTTACTTTCTAAGCTGTTTTCTGTTTCTTCTTGTGTTCCATATTGTCAAACATCAGATGCTTCAGAAGTCTGTAACACAGCAGGGTGAAGTGCAATGACCTACTGCTCTTTCACATTCAAATGAATAAAGTAGCTTATACTTTTTTGAGGCAGAATTATGATAGAAATTAATCTCTGCAGACATTATTTTAGGGCTCTATTCTAACTCTTAAAGTAGGGACACACTTTTACAGTATGGTACTATTAGATTAAATCCAAAGCGAAAGTCAGCACTTCATCTTCACCCAGGATTAATGTTTCAGCCCAGTCCCAGAGTGGGATTCGAATGATAATTCTCTGCTTAGAATAATCTGATTTTCTTTTACTAATACCATCTCAGGTTTCCAGAAGTCAGCTGGTGCATCCTCTCAGATTACAAGACCAGAAAAAATGTTAAAATTAGAGAAACTTTCTACACCGAGTTCACACAAGTACATTGCAGTTGTCTACCACAACTACAAGCTACAGCTTGTTGAAGTGCATAGAGTTTCTTGATCCTGGAGGCTTTCAGAAGTAAGTCCCTTGATTTTCAGGAGACCTGTAATAAATTCATGGATTTATTATTCTGAGATTTATGTTCTCCTGTACTTTTCCTATCCAATTCATTTGTGGACATTTAGAATTGATGCTACTGGTTTATGTATTTTCTAAAGCCATTTAAACAGTCTGTCATGAGTATTATAGTTAGAAAGTTAGCTGAACTTTCTACCTGCACAGTAAGTAATAGCCTGTAAAGTAATCACACTAAGTAATCAGCCTGTAAAATAAGCAGAAGAGGTAGATGAGCTATCGGTATCTAGATACTTTATTTTTCACATATTAAGGGAGAAAAATTAATAATTCCAACTGTCTTTTTACCTTTGGAAGAACAAATTAGCTGCCTCACTATTAAATGTGAAGAAACAGCTTACAAATTTATTAAAAAGAACTGCAGAGCTCATCTGTTTCCATGTTTGCATTTTGCATCTCTGCACAGGTGTGTCTTCAATATGATTTATGGTTCTGCTTCTCAGTAGTGGTTCAGCTGTGGAGAAAAGGCTTGAACTTGGACACTGTGAAGATGATTCTGTAAATCAGAAAACTATTAAAGCTATTTTTCTGAAAATTGATTTTAATGTGAAATTGCTACAGGTAGCAAGTGCTTTCTCAGTCTTCTGGAGTTTAGGTGCTCTTCTGGGCTTCAAAGCTGAGGCTCGTCTTCACTCTTCATAGGCCAGATTTGTATTGACTGGCTATTTTCTGGGCTGTTTACTCTTTGGTGCCACCTGGGTATTTCTGCTTTGGAACAAGTTTTATTCTCATGAAAAGGAATGGCTGTATTTTTATTTCTCCTGGAAGAGCTTTTAAAATAAGCCATATAGGAAATTGAATAAAAGTATAGCTGCTGGTTTAGATAGAAATAATAGTCCATCTCTTCCCATCAACAGTGAAACCAAATACTTAAACTTTTAAACACACATTATATAGCACGACATTGTGTCTCAAAAATTTTTTTTGATAACATCATGAAAGATGCATTGTGTCTCAAAAATTTTTTTTGATAACATCATGAACTCATGTTAGTTCACGGTGTTAGCAGATTACTGCAGATACAGTATCAGTACATTTACCAGAGTATCATCTACTGTAAATTTCACTGTCACTAAATGTGTTCATGTTTGTATTTAATGCACATTATATGAAAGAGTAGTGCTGGATTTATCCACGCATGCTTTCTATTTCATGGAACATGCTCTGTTCTTAAATTATAGAAAAAAGTGTGGCCCGGACACCTGAATCATCTTTCTTCAATTGCTTCTTTCCTTACAGTTGTGAAATATTGTGAATCCACGCAATGTTTTTGAAGACACGTTTCTTTCTTTGACGTCATTTCATTGTATTGTGCAGATATTTCTTGTAGCAACACTTCTGCCAGAAATCCTAACAGTTATCATTCTGAGTGTTATAAGACAGTTGAGGGAAATTGTATTCATTTCAGGCTCACGAGACTGGAATGCTTCTCCCATGCCTAATTCAGGATGCTGTACCTTAGCTTTTGGCAGATAGTCCTGTCCCAGAAGTTATAATAAGAACAAGTAAATACTTTTAAGTTGGAGTAAATAATTCTTTTTAATATTTTCTATTGACAAACATAGGTCCTGCATCTGGGCCATGGCAATCCCAGGCACATCTGCAGGTTGGGTGGGGAAGTTATTGAGACCAACAGTGAGGAGAAAGACTTGGGAGCCACAGTGGATGAGAAGCTCACCATGAGCTGCAGTGTGAACTCAGCCCAGAAAGCCAATGGAATCCTGGGCTGCATCCAAAGGAGTGTGGGCAGCAGGTCAAAAGAGGTGATTCTTCCCCTCTACTCTGCTGTGATGAGACCTACCTGGAACACTGCATGCAGTTCTGGTGTCCTCAGCATAAGAAGGACATGGAACTGTTGCAGCAAGTCCAGAGGAGGCCACAAAGTTCCTCTCCCCTATAAGGACAGGCTGAGGGAGTTGAGGCTGTTCAGCCTGGAGAAGACAAGACTGCATGGAGACCTCAGAGCAACTTTTCACTATCTGAAGGGCCTACAAGGGAGCCAGAGAGGAACTCTGTGTTAGGAACTGCAGTGACAGGACAAGGGGTAATGGGTTCAAACTGAAGGAGGGGAAGTCTAGGTTAGATATTAGAAAAGGTTTTTTCCTGTGAGGGTGGTGAGATACTGGCATAGGTTGCCCAGGGACATGGTGACTGTCCCAACCCTAGCGGTATTCAGGGCCAGGCTGGATGAAGCCTTGAGCAACCTGATCTAGTAAGGAGATGTCCCTGCCTATGGCAGAGGATTGTGACTAGATGATCTGTAAGGTCCATTCCAACCCCTAAATTTTATGATTCTGTGATTACTGAACTACAAATTAATTTGTGTGTAGTAATGGTACCTGGCTGGTCTGTGTGATTTTGCAGCAAGGAGTGCTTCAGGAAATAGTGATTGCAGGTGGTTGTAGGATGGAACTTTTCCCTTTGCACACTGCATCTTCTTTAGCCTTCATATCACAGAAATTGTTTTCATACACTCTGAATTTCTGGTTTTGACAAGGATTGATGGGCTGTTAACATCACGGTGTGCTGCATTATTTATGCACAGGAGTTGAGTCCCTTTTTTCAGGTTGTCCTTTGCTGTCAAGCAAAGAATTGCACTCTTCAGTCAAGAATCACACAACATTTTGTAGGGGATTGTAGGATAAAAATATATGTTATAAAGAGTTTAAAGTTTAGCAAAGCGTGGGCTTACAATTTTTACCCCCGTCCCAATCATTACCTGCTTGTGGAAAGAAGCAATAATAGTACATCCAGTATGATGTTGAAGAGGGTATGGCTTAGGAGTGACTATGTGAACATGAATCACTGAGTGTGATGGAATTGCAGGTCTTTTCTGAGTGCTTTTAATAAAAGAGATCCATGTTCACTGACTGAGTTTTTCACCATGGACAAAAACTTTCAGTTGTTAACAAAAGGCCTATTATTAGAGAGCAAATATATTAGCATATTTTTTGAGTTTTGCTGTGTAATTTTTTCTGAGTTTGGAGAAGTAAGGAGCATTCTTAATTAAAATTCTGATTTTGAGCGTGTATGGATCTCCACTTTAATTTTATTCTTTTTGTCATGATTTTTTCATTCTTAACCAACTGTGATTTCCAAAGAGGGGATGAACAATTCACTCAAGGACTTATTTGACTTCAGAATGTTCTGAAAAAATTAAAGATGTGAGGAAAATTAAAGAAAAATCCTCCAAATTTAGTACCCATCAATCATGGAAATGTTTTGTCTGCTCCTCTATGCAATATGGTCTGACATAATGCAAACTGCATTTCTACCCTCTGTCTGCCATGAATTATGTCATCAAAAAGGAAGAAACATGTGTGCACATGCATGCATAAT
The DNA here is from genome assembly GCF_000695815.1 of Acanthisitta chloris. Taxonomy (NCBI): domain Eukaryota; kingdom Metazoa; phylum Chordata; class Aves; order Passeriformes; family Acanthisittidae; genus Acanthisitta; species Acanthisitta chloris. The sequence continues at coordinate 20,266 of NW_008655536.1, forward strand.
TTAATATATAAAATAAGCTGCATATGTAATATTGCCCTAAAACAAGGGTCCACTAAGAAGTAAATGCAAAGTGGTTATGAGTTCTGTCAGTCTGGGGGGAAAGGAGGGAGGACATGTGAGTGTATCCTTTGCTGACTCTGCTTCGCAAATTCTTGCACTGTATCTCAGTAGCTTGATGCAATGATATTTTACTCTCTGACAGATTCCCAAGGGTGGCGTAAAAGTGGCAGTAGTTTCAGCATATGGTTTATGCACAGCCTTGAGACACACTTTGAATGCTTGAGATGCCACGCAGTGAAAAGTGCAGTGTTAGGGAAGAAAACCATGACCTATGGTTTTCATTTGATGCTTTCATCTTACTGGACTAATTTCAGAATGTGTTAATAGAAGTGCAACAATAAAGTACAATAATAATAATGTCATCTGATTTTTTTTTAAGAACTGAGTTTCCTTTGAAGTGTTTAATTTACAGAAATTTGTCAACTTACACAGCCTGTTACACAAACAGCATATTGCCTTTCACTCTGGAAAGTCATCAGCACAAAACAAAGTTCTGTAAGAGTTACTTCAAGGGATATATTTCTTTGTTTGGATTTATTTTTCTCTTCTATTCACAATGACTCTCAGGTTGAATGCTATAACCACTGCTGAGTTAAAAGTTGTGTTTTATTTTAATGATAGCAAATCCCTTCATCAGTTGTGTTAAGACAAAGTGCACCCACATCATCTTTTCTTCTTAAGAAGAGAGCCTGCAAAATCAAATTCTGCTTGTCAAACTTAGTGGAATGTATAACAAAAGTAGATTTCAACATGAACATCCTCTCAAGAGGCACAAAATGTAAATAGAGGGGTATATTGTTGATTCAAAGGTGATATTTATTTTGTTTAGCACAATTTCAGAGGCTCTAAGTTATAAATAAGGGAGATAACATTTTACATGATTTTTAATAATTTAAGTATGCAAATTTGCACAGCCTGGTACCTCATCTTAAGTAAAATTTTGCAGTTGCTCATTTTTCTGACTACATCACATTTGATTTCATACTATGGTGTATTTTAACCATTGTATAAATGTATGCTTTCTCTTTTTACCTTTCTTTAGCATTACATTAATGAGACAGGCAATTTTTTTGTTGGAGCTCTTGTGCCCTTTTTTCCTTCTTGTTTTTTTGTCTCATTTTCTTTAGAGCTGTGCTGCACTCATTTTATTTTTGTGATGTGACAGAATGACATTATAAAATTACACCAGTGAATGACAGGCCAAGGTGGTGGGTCAAAAGAGCAAGTAGTGCAGTTATTTCCTGAACATGGAAATAAATGGCTGTTGATAGAGGTCAGCATCTGCTTTATTAGTCCCAAACTGCAGGTCGGGTCACTTTACTTCAGGCTGAAAAGGCCAATATGAATTTCAGAGCAAATGAAAACTGCACAGTTAAATGTGCACACTTTGGTCATTGTAGGAGATTTCAGTTTCTGGAAACAGTGGAAAACTGGGTGTGCATTCTGCTTGTCAGTCAATATAAAATTTACAAATGGAAACAATATTTCATCTTTTTACTTTTTATTCTTTTTCTCAATAGCATAATTGAAATCAGAAGAACACTGAATCAGGGAACAAGTAGTAAAAATGTCCTCTCTCATTTTAATCAGAATATCCTTATGGATTTGCATAATCAGTGTTCCTGCTGCAGATTCTGTTTAATTTATTAATTTAATTAGGGGTATGGGAATACCGTTGTCAGAGCATCCATTTAATAGTAGCTGTTCTTTCACAAGCAAATGCGTAAGACCAATAAAATAATAAATAAGCATCCTTCGTGACCCAAATAATGCAACAAAAGCAGAAAATGAGTGAGTCTTCACTAATTTAGATGCATTAGGAAGTTAGGAAGACAGGTAATGCCTACTCATTAGACAGGTGATGTCTAATGTAATTTGCTGGTTTCAAATACCTTTATTTCTCCATCAGCTGGAAAGTCTTCAGGACAAAAATGTTAATAATCATAAAGTCATCACAGAACTTAAGGGTTGGAATGGACCTTCCAGATCATCTAGTCCCAACCCACCTGCCATGGGCAGGGACACCACCTCACTAGATCAGGTTGCTTAAGGCTTCATCCAGCCTGGCCTTGAACACGGCCACCTGTGTCAGTATCTCACCACCCACACACAAGGAAAATCATTTTCCTCACATCCAACCTAGACTTTCTTTCTTTCAGTTTGAACTCCTTACCCCTTGTCCTGTCATTGCAGTTCCTAACACAGAGTCCCTCTCCGGCTCCCTTGTAGGCCCAAGTACCAAGTATGTAGACACATGACAGTTCTCTGTGCCATGAAGGCAGTTTAAAACCCAGAAAACTAACTCACAAACTGAGATTTTGCAGCTGAGGCATGGAGTTCTTAAAGGCAGTTTCATACATCAGTTACATTTCCTAAGTTATTATTAGATTTCTTAAGTTATTATTAGGCTGAAATTCTCATAGCAAGTACTGCTCTTAAGTTTATATGCCAGAAAGGTGTGAAATTTTAGTTCCCTTACCACCACTATAGTTGAAAATATACTATAACGTCAGTACTACTGACATAAATGAATGAATTTCTCTCTTTTCTATTACGTGGCAAAAAAATGGAAACTTTGAAATTTTAAAAAGAATGTACTACATAATGTATTTTTTTCATAATTGCTTATTTAGAGATATTTCTTTAAGGTCTATTTATTGCAAAATTTTTAATAGAATCAGCTGGGTTGGAAAAGACCTCAAAGATCATCAAGTCGAATCCAACTGTGGTTACTAGACCATGGCACTAGGTGCCACATTTATGTGGCAACCAGCTCAGTTGTTTCTATGATTGTATGATGCAGTCACATCTAAAAACCTCCAGGGACGGTGAATCCACCACCTCTCTGGGTAGCACATTCCAATGCCTCATTAGTCTCTCCATAAAATAACTCTTCCTAATATCCAACTTAAACCTCCCCTGGCAGAGCTTGAGTCTGTGCCCTCTTGTCCTTCTGCTGGTTGCCTGGGAGAAGAGACCAACCCCCACCTGACTCCAACCTCCTTTCAGGAAGTTGTAGAGGGTGCTAAGGTCTCCCCTGAACCTCCTCTTTTCCAGGCTAAACAACCCCAGCTCCCTCAGCCTCTCTTTGTAGCACTTGTTCTCAAGTCCCTTCACCAGCCTCACTGTTCTTCTCTGGACCCACTCCAGCATTTCAGTATCCCTCCTGAACTGAGTGGCCAGGAACTGAGCACAGGATTCAAGGTGTGGCTTCAAGAGCACTGATTCCAGGGGAAGAATCACTTCCCTGGTCCTGTTGGCCACGCTGTTCCATGTCTAAAAGCAATACTAAGCAATAGATAGCGTAAACCTGTCTTAAAAGAAGAAGCTTGAGATAAATAAAAATGCATCTAAATACATGTTTAATTAT
>NW_008655536.1:23760-43377 GCF_000695815.1 Acanthisitta chloris
AGAATCCCATTAGTGACAGGATGCAATCCTGTGTTTCCATATATTTGTAGAACTTTGATAGGATGGGCGTTCTTTAAAGGTATTAAAACATGAGGAGTTGTAAGAATTAAGAAGGCACTTTGTTTTGTCTTTATGTCTTCAGTTGTGGTTCCCACAAGTCATAGTGAAGTCCTCCATGGAGTCACAATGTGAATGTACAGCAGCTCCATAGTGCTCTACACCACTGATTGGGTGCAGACTTACTCTTGTAACTGAACTGGTTAAAACACTTTAATTTCTTTAGTCTGTCTGTAAGCCAGCAGTGTGTCCTGCGGCCAAGAAAGCAAATGGAGTCCTGGGATGCTTTAGGAAGAGTGTTGCCAGCAGATCGAGAGAGGTGACCATGCCCCTCTACTCAGCCCGCGTCAGGCCACACCTGGAGTGCTGTGTCTAGTTCTGGGCTCCTCAGTATGAGAGGGACATGGAGGTTCTTGAGCAGGTCCAGCAAAGGTTGACAAAGATGATTAAGGTACTGGAGCACCTCACTTATGAGGAACGGCTGAGGGAGTTGGGCCTGTTCACCCTCAACAAGAGATTACTGAAGCGGACCTCATCAGTGTGTACAAGTATCTGAATAGGGGATGCCAAGAGAACAGAGCTAGGCTCTGCTCTGTGGTGCAGACCAATGAAAGAAGAAACAGTGGGCAGAAACTGAGGCAGAGGATGTTCCACCTGAATACAAGGAAGAACTTTGATCCTGTGTGAGTGAGTGACTGAGCACTGGAACGTGTTGCCTAGAGAGATCATGGATTCAGCCTCACTTGCGACATTCCAGAACCATCTGGATGCAAACTTGTGCCATGTGCTCTGGAATGACCTGTTTGAGCAGAGAGGTTGGACTAGATGACCCCCTATGGTCCCTTCCAACCTTGCCTGTTCTGTGATTCTGTGATTCTGTACTGTCAAATTTTGACCGTGATCCCATGCAATTGATCTTCATCTGACTGACATGAAACCAATATAGAAGCACACTGCTGGCCTGAAATCTATGCCTGATATGTACCAAAGCTGTGCCATTGAGTGAATTAAGGGTGTTTAAGTCTGGAGGACATGATGATGTAACCACAGCCACAGTTCTTTGCTCACAAACCAGATGATAAGCCAATAGCACCAAAACCACCATCAGCTTTATGTTGTCATTCCTTTCTCTTCTTGGTTATCAGCAAGCTGCCATATTTAGAGCTTGTGCATAACTTTTGTCAGCTTTTACACAATAACCATTTGTTGTTTTCCCCTTAAACCTACAGGGGATGTGTGTGACTCCAACCCATGCCAAAATGGTGGCATCTGTCTGTCGGGTCTGAATGATGACTTGTACTCCTGCGAGTGTCCTGAAGGCTTCACAGACCCCAACTGCTCTAGACTTGTGGAGGTTGGTAAGTGCAAACTTTAAATGCTGAAATAGTTATTTGAGTATCCTGTTAGTCTCTGGCTGGCCAAGCAGTGATCATGTCCATGGCATTTTGTGTAGTGCTGTGGTCATTACTTTGTTCATTATTGTTTTTTTAACCTTATATCTATATCTTAGATATCTATATAGTAATTAAGAGACAGTTAAAACAGCATCTGAGAACTGTATCTGCAGAACATGTTAGAAAAGTTCAGTGCTCTGCATCAGAATGAGGTCATAGTTGTGACTTAAACTGGACCTTTCTCAAAGATCAATGTAAATAGATATTTCTATATAACCTTCTGTGATCAATAAGCATTTAAAACTTCATTTTCAATAGTTTTATGCCAATGTCCAGGGCAAAGATTAATTACTTAAACAAAGAAAGTGACAAAAACAGCATAGGAGAAACCAGAATAACACATGGTAGTCACTTGTTTGAATTTCAATACAATGACCCATCTGGAGGCTGTAATTAATCATTAGATTAGTGCATAGAGTGCAACTCAAATGTACTGAAATTTTGTGATGTGCATTTGACTCAGAGTAAACATAAATATGAGTGGTAGCTGCAAAACATCAAGTAGGTCAGGCCTCCATCTTAAGAAAACTTAAGGAAAAGTTCAAAATCTGAAAGAAAAGATGGTAGACAGCTTATTGCAAGTTGAGTGAGCTTTTATATTATTCCAAAGAAGGTATAAAAGTATGTATGAATAAAAGCTACACAAACAAAGCCTGAATTCACTGTTCTAAGAATTAAGTGTATCTCTATCATGAGATAAGGCAAGCAGAGCCTAGTCCAGGAACACAGGGTTGTTTTGTTTATGGGGTTTTTTTTAAATTTTCTTTCCTGAAAATGATGGCACCACTGTTCTGCGAGTGAATTCTACATCTCCACAAAGCAGTTTCAAGGGACTGTGTATTTCAATTGATTTCCCTGAAGATAAGTTTCCTGCAATGAAATAGAACTAGTTCCTGTGGGAGAATGAGCAACTTTGTTCGGACTCTAGCTGCCCTTTTTTTCTGGCTTTAAAATGCCATCACAGCTGATTGCTACCTAACATTTGAGTAGCACAAGAAAGTATTTGTTCACTTCATACAGCCACACAAGAAGACATAAGACGGCCTCAAAATCCCATTTTCCATTCTTTTCCCTATCGTGCTTGAATGGCTGAAGTTTTACCTGCAGGTATAGGTCATGCTATCCTAGAATGGCCTTGACATGGGTTTACATCAGGAAACTTTTGGATTTATTGTGTGCTTAGCTGGCAAGAAATTATATTGCACATCACTGGGAGGATGCCAGTCAGGAGTGAATATGAGCGTATTGTGATAATTGTCACTGTAATTAACGAGTGAGCATTAACAGGGCTTCAAAAGTTACACATATACTTAGCTAAAATCTCCTAGCACTTCAACAAAATCTCAGTTTGGTAAACAGAGTAAAGGATAAGTAAATAGCTTGACAATATGTGGTAATTACAGCACTTACACAGGCATGATCTTACATTTCTAGCTTGCAATCCATAGAGAATATCTGCTGAACAGCACAGGTTAAGTGAAGAACTTACTAATATTCCTATATTAACCAAAATCCAGAGTATTACTTTAGTTTGTGTTTGTCTTGAATGACTATGCTGCATATGTGGATTCAGTGCCTAGCCTTATTAAAAACTTTTAAAAGGGTTTTTATAATAATATCTTACTGTTTAGTAAAGTATTATTCAACATTAGGTTCTCCTACATAGTCACATAAACCATTGGGAAAAAAAAGTTATTTCAAGACAATATTTTAATTTTTTTTCTATGAAAATGATGGTAATTAACAGAAGCTATTAGTCAATTAGACTCCATTAATTCAAACACTGGAGTTTTTCAAGTGAAATAATCAGTTGAAAGGTGGGTCTGTGAGGAACCCAGGCATGCAAGACCATGTGTGATCACTTTTGTTAAGAGTGTTTGTTAGATGTAAGATTTAAGAAAGAATGCTAACAAAGCTCGCTCTCTTCAGCTTTTTAATGAGTTATTACCAAAAGCTAATTCTCACAGAATCATAGAATCAGCTGGATTGGGAAAGATCTCCAAGATCATCAAGTTCAATCCCACCATGATTACTAGACCGTGGCACCAAGTGCCACATCCAGTCACATCTAAAAAACCTCCAGGTATGGTGAATCCACCACCTCCCCAGGCAGCACATTCCAATGCCTGATCATTCTCTCTGTAAAAAATCTCTTCCTAATATCCAACCTAAACCTCCCCAGGCAGAGCTTGTGTCTGTGCCCTCTTGTCCTCCTGCTGGTTGCCTGGGAGAAGAGACCAACCCCCACCTGACTACAACCTCCTTACAGGGAGTTGTAGGGGGTGAGAAGGTCTCCCCTGAGCCTCCTCTTCTCCAGGCTGAACAACCCCAGCTCCCTCAGCCTGTCGTCACAGCACCTGTGCTCAAGTCCCTTCACCAGCCTTGTTGTTCTTTTCTGGACCTGCTCCAGCACCTCAGTGTCCCTCCTGAACTGAGGGGCCAGGAACTGAGCACAGGATTCAAGGTTTGGCCTCAGCAGCACTGAGGCAGAATCACCTCCCTGGTCCTGTTGACCACACTGTTCCTGATCCAGGTCCGGATGCCATTGGCCTTCTTAGCCATCTGATCACACTGTTGGGTCCTGTTCAGCTTCCTGTCTCTCCAAACTCCCAGGTCCCTTTCTGCCCGGCTGCTCTTCTCTCCAAACTCCCAGGTCCCTTTCTGCCTGGCTGCTCTCCAGCCACTCTGTCCCCAGCCTGGAGCACTGCATGGGATTGTTATCATAATCCTTTGTGTCTGAAAGAGGCTTCTTGACAATTTCCTGTGTAGTTGAAGACACTAAATTGGTTAAAAATTAGGCATTTAGGATGTCAAGGGGTACAGTGTAAGAGGAAAATAGGAGAGCGAGGGTCAAAAACCCAGCACAGAGAAGAGCCTGTGACACTCTCTCTACCTCAAAACTGCTATACAGCAAAATTTAAAACCAGCTGAGTGTTCTCTGTGTCCCTCTCAGAAGATATTCAGCTGTTAGGCTTTATTCACTCTGAGCGACAGGATATACTCTTCATCTCTAGGCACCAGGTGGAAAGTCATAAATTTTCAAGGGACATATGTTAAACAGGAGTATTTCACAGTAAAAGACAAGAGGGATTTTACTTAATCTGCATTAATGTGGGTAAATTAAAAGCAAATCCGTCCAGACAGGAAGTTATGAACTTGTGTAAAGGAAAAAAAGGTAGATGCATGTAAGTACCTAAAGGTAGGAAGATTAATTTCTTAGGCAGAAGTCTTCCCTAAATAGATCAACAAAGATTCAAGGCAGTTTGGGATAGTTCATGATCTGAAGAATATAAGTCCTTTTATTAATGTGCTGGTTTGAGCTGAAGAGCTATGACGTAAAATAGCCTGACATGATCACAACACTGTTTCAGTCTAAGAATATTCATTATTGCTGTTTTTTTTATAAATTTACCTGTGGAAAATCATGACTTCTCTGCCATACCTCACTGTTTTCTGGTCCTGTAACTCTTGAGTGTGTATAACCAGAATTTTTCTAACATTTTTGTGACAGTAATTTGTGTATTTCAAATTGCTAACCTTATTCTGATCCTACTCTTTCTCTAATGGCAATCTCACCCTGTTCCCTCTTTCCTTGTATTGTGTACCATACATAGTCATGTTAAAATTGTCCAGATGTGGCGGTAGATCTGTAATAATCACCTCGTTTGTCCAGACAGGTGATTTCAGTGGTCTGTGTATCCTAACAGACTTTGAATATCTGATAATTTGGCAGAGAATAAGATAGAGGCAGGCAGGAAAATGTACATTGTATTTCCTTTCAACACTACCTCCAGTGAGGTAGAAAAGCATTTAGCTAAACAGATAAAAGGTAATTATATCAAGCTTCCCAAACAGTGGGATGTTTGCCAACTCTTTAGCAGGTTCCTGTCTATAGATATGGAAACATGAATTTGAACCTAGATTGAAAAAGATTTTCATGTAATTAACATTGGTATTGAATGCATTACAGAGAAGTTGATAGAATTTATGTCATTTAAATAACTCCCAAGTAATTCTCAGGTGCCATGTAAAGTAAAGGAATATCATAAAGAACTGTTATAGTCAATTAATAGAAGTCTTTAATCCATACTGTTCAGGAAAACTCTTAATGTGCTTCATAGTCAACATGGGTAGTTGATGAAGGAAAAGCAGATTAGTCATGGAAAATACATGAGGAAAGCAATGATGGTGTGACTATATACACTGAAATTATAATAGAGGAAGGTTTGTTGAGATAGAAAATTATTCCTGTTTTGTTTAGTGTGGGCATAGAGGAAAACAGGGAGAGAAATACATGACTGATGATAAAAAAAGGGCAGCTAAGTTCAGTATGCCGTAAGGCTATCAGAGTGTGTACCATGAGTGACCATGTTGTTCATGTTTGAAAAATTAGTGCCTTGAAACTACTTGGGTATGATCTTCCAAATCTAAAATTCAATATCTGTCTGCGAGGATAAACTGGAGAACATGTTTAGTTTATGTAAGTGGAAAAATAAATCATGCTCAATGACCGTGAGGGTAGAGGAGCCATGAGCACATTAGAGAAGAGCTGGAAACACTCTCCAAAGCTATGTTCAAATAGGCAGTCAGTATCCTTTTGGGAAGTGTCTGTGCCTTTTATGTCATCTCTCAATACTCACTGAGAGGAACTCATTCAAAAACATGGTAAAAATGTCTGTGTGCATTTTAGAAAGATGGAGAGACAAGTTTATGGTCTTGTATGTGTAGCACAGGAAATTTGGGTCTAAGTGCAGCGTGGTAGCTGAGTGAAGGAAGGGAAGAGAGCTGAAAGGTAAAACAGGGATGCCAGTGTTGTGTCTCATCATTATTCAACCAAGTGATTAAGCAGTGATTGTGGATTTCCTTGTTTATCACATTGCAGTGTTTTCAGTATCAGTTTAGTCTTTCTAGTATCCAAAGGAAATTACTGCTTTGACAGCTGCTGTCTCTGAGCCAGAACCGCAGGAATCAAAGGGATTCTTCCCTTTTCATGCTGTTACAAAAAAATTCAGTAAGATGGATTAGACCCAGAGTGCTATGATCTGCTTGCTTTGTGGCTTTCTTTGCATAGCCTAAGTCTCTGCTTTTGGTGCCCTGGCCTCTGCACAGACAGGACAAGGGCTTGTGAAAAAAAAATTAATTAATACAGATAAGTTCCTGTTGTGCTTTCCCAGTTGGTGTAGCAGATGCTCTTCAATGCCACGAGGAGAAATAACTGAATGATTTCAAAGATGCTTTTATAGTCTGACAATATGTGATTTTTTTTTAAAGGAGGATTGTTTGCACCACAAATTGAACATGTGTACTAATGGAGTTTCTAGGCTAGAAATAGTAGAATGAAGACAGTCTTACAAAATAATTCCAATTACTTACTGTCATTTGTATCTAGCATGCAACTGATATGGAAGTAGCTGTCTTAGCTCTTTATTAGGTAGTCTGAAATAATGCAAGTTAAAGCACTGACACTCACAAAATAAGACTTGTTGAAGGTATGAGGCACTTGTGGAGTTATGTTGTCTAACCCCTCTTCTCTATGGATGATCCAGGAGTGCAGGTTTCTCAGGGCCACATGCAGTTGATTTTTGAATATTGCCATGGCTGGAGACATTACAGCTTGTCATGGTAACCTCTGCCAGTGTTTGATCACCTGCACAGTGCAAAAAACAAGGGAACAAACAGACAAAACCAAACCCTCTGAATACATTTAAGTGGAATCTTGTGAAATTTCATTTCTTCTCTTTGGCTCTTGTCCTGTCACTATGTACGACTGAAAAGCCTATGGCTCCATTTCTTCATTTCTATGAGACTTTTCTTCATCAGGCTTTAGAGTCAATTTTAGGGAAATAATCACATCTCTTAGTCTGCTGGCAGTACTCTCTCTAGTACAATACAGTTCCAGGTGCAGATTGCCCAGGATATTGGGAAATAGACCCTGGAATCTAGAGTTCAGCATCTGTCGTCACTGCTTAATGTGCAGTGTCACCCAAATTGACTATATTTGTTTCTATAGTGACAGAATCTACCTAAGTGACATATTCACCACACTTTATTGCCAATAGGGAGATATTATTATATAGCTTCTTCAGTGAAGTGTCATGCTTGACTTTCAATACTGATTTATTATTTGGAAAAATTGAAAGGATTTTCTGGGTGCTTATATTTTTGCTCTCTAAAATAATTTCAGTGGGTCTGCTGGTAAAAAAAAAAGTGCAACATCAGAATCACAGAATCATAGAATCAACCGAGTTGGAAAAGACCTCCAAGATCATTGAGTCTAACCCCACCATGATTACTAGACTGTGGCACTAAGTGCCACTTCCAGTCTCATCCTCAAAACCTCCAGGGATGGTGAATCCACCACCTCCCCAGGCAGCACATTCCAGTGCCTGATCAGTCTCTCCGTAAATAATCTCTTCCTAATATCCAACCTAAACCTCCCCTGGCAGAGCTTGAGTCTGTACCATCTTGTCCTACTGCTAGTTGCCTGGCTGGCCTGGCTGGACAGGAAGACTTCTCAGGAAATTATGAAAAAAAAGAGAGTTTACCAACTCTGGAAAAAAGGGCAGGCTACTGAAGAAGAGTTTAGGAATATAGTTAGGTCAGGTAAGGAGAAAATTAGAGAGACAAAGGCACGATTTAAATTAAATCTGGCCATTTCTGTCAGGGATAGCCAAAAGTCTTTCAATAACAAGAGGAAAGGCAAGGAAAACCTTCATTCCTTTTTGGACATGGGAGGAAACAGAGTCACCAAGGATGAGGAAAAGGCTGAGGTACTTAGCACCTTCTTTGCCTCAGTTTTTAATAGTAGGACAGGTTGTCCTCGGGACAACTGGCCTCTAGAGCTGATAGACAGAGATAGGAAGCCAAATAGCCCCCCTGAAATCCCAGACGAAATGGTAAAAGATCTGCTAATCCTCTCAAATCTATGGGACCAGATGATATCCATCCCAGAGTGATGAGGGAGCTGGCAGAAGAGTTCGCCAAGCCGCTCTCCATCATTTACCAACAATTGTGGCTCACTGTGGAGGTCCCAGAAGATTGGAAGTTGGTGAATGTCACACCAGTGGTGAGATGGGCCTGTGTTTATCTGTATATAATTTAGGTATAATAAGGAGGTTTCATAGTCAAAGATTAGTCTCTTCTGGGAAAAGCATGAGATGGAATGGGAGTGGAGGGGATTGAAACCAGATACTTCCCTGATGGGCTTTCTCTGTGATAGCTGTTTGAGTTCTGTGCTGATTTCTTTCCTTGTGGACAAAGAGGCAAAGTGTGTTTTCTTAAGCAATAGCTTACTCCTCAAGAATCCTTGCAATGTTCAGGATCCCACTTCTGAGCAATGGAAGCAGTTGTTAAGTGGAGCCCTACAACATGACACCTGACTAAAACAAAGCTGATTTTGTGTGAATCTGTTTTTTGTTTGTTTGATTCTGGTGGGAAATATCCCCAAGGTATTTGCTAAGCTATTGAAAACCTCTTTTTTATTACTTTCCTTATGATTAGAATTTGCAGCATTAGTATGGACTGGTAATTTTCCTCTTAGTAAATCTGTAGTAGTTGTACATTTGGTATGTTGAGGGCATTTCTCAGTACTCTACTCTGAAGCCTATAGCCTGTAGTTTCACATCTCTGTTATAGCAGTGTTATAATAATGCGGAATTAACTGTAATACCTGTTTTTTAAACTGAAGTTATCACATAATCAAGGTATTTTCAAAGGTTAAGGAATTCTGTTAAAAGCAGTCAATACATATTAATAAAAATGTGATGAATTAAGTCTTAATTTTTAGTTTTTGAAGAGTTCATACTACACAGATCTCTAAATTGAGTAGTCTGAATGCATAAAGCAGAATGGCTTAATAAATTACATTGAATTCAGTGCAGAAAATGTTGTAAGTCATAATTCAATAACGTTTCTGCCAAAATGATTGCCTTTGGTGCTGATTGCCAGTAAATCTGTGGTGAAAATAAGGCTTCAAGTCACAACTGGTGAGAAAGGTACAATATGAGGGATTCACAGAGTAATAGTATTCACAGAGTAATAGGTTGGAAGGTTCCCCCAGGTTGGAAGGGGCCTCAAGGATCCTCCGATCCAAACTTTCTTGGCAAAAGCATGGTCTGGACAAGGTGGCTCGGCACCTTGTCTAGCTGAATCTTAAAAGTGTCCAGTGTTGGGAAATCCACCGCTACCCTGTGGAGATTATTCCAATGGTTGATTGTTCTTGTGCTGAATATTTTTTCTCTCGTGTCCAATCACATTCTCCACAGGAGTAACTTGTACCCATTACCCCTGTTAAGGAAACTTCCTAGTCTGATGATTCACAATACTCTCTGGCAGTCACACTCCCAACACCAGAGACTAACTGCTGGGATGAAGCCCCTTCACAGTGACAGCTCCAGTGACCCAGTGGGTCCCTGCTTGGCTCCCTACACACCCTCTCACACAGTCAGGCCATATTTCCTTACTGGTTTGACCCCAGATTTCCCTTAGCAGAGTCTCAGATGTCTCATTCTATAAAGCCACATATTCACTGCACAGTAACACAGCAGCAGCTCAAGCTGGTGACACTAAGGAGGGACCCCAACAAAGGAACTCCTGAGCTTTTTTACCCTCACAGTCTCACACACATACACTTGTCTCACTCTTCCTCCTGCTGCTCCTTCTGTGTGTCCATCCACTTTGTTGGCATCACCTATCTTAATTTTCTTTGCTATCCAAAGTCAGCAATTCCCGGCTCCTGCTATGGCTCTCAATGTCCAGTCACCTCCCTGGTGTCACCTGCCTGCATGTCCTTTGTTATCCCAAAGGTTGTCAGTTCATGGCCTCCTGTCTCTCTGGACTCACACTCAGACCTCAAACTGCATCTCAATCTACACCTCAAACTGCAGCTTGCAAAACAAGCTACCTGCACCACATGTATTCCTCAACACCCCTCATCTTTTCCATGTGACTCCTTGTAAAAAGGGACTCTCCATCTTCTTTTTAGCCACACTTTAAATAGTGGAACATGGTGATGCAGTCATCCCTCAGCCTTCTTTTCTCAAGGCTGAACAAACCCAGGTCTCTCAGTCTTTCCTCACCTGTCAGGCTTTGCAGTTATTGGATCTCCTTCACGGCCTTTCTCTGGACTGTCCACAGCTGGTTTTGCATACCCAAACCTGAACACAGTGTTCTGGCTGTGACCCAAAACCTACTGAGTAGACTGGGATAATGACTTCTGTATCTCTGATGGGGATGCTCTTGTTGTGTGTCTTTGTGTGAAAGATGCTGCAGTTCCTTCTCCATCTTTGTGGCCCTTTGCAACAGTATGTCCTTGTGTCTCTTGTCCTGGGGAACCCGGAAATGTAAGTAGTAAGCAGAGGGAAGGATCAGCTACCTTGACCTGCTGGGAATGCTCTGCCCAATTCAGCCTGGAATGCTGTTGGCAATTGAAAAAAAACAGGTGGTTAATGCAATGTTAGGTTTAATCAGAATGCATCTTTTATAAAGAATTTTGAAATACGTGGCATATCTTAAGAATTTGTGTAGCATTGTTGATCTCAATTTGGCCATCCACAGTGTTCATAGAACCTTAGAATCATAGAATTTAGAGGTTGGAATAGACCTTGCAGGTCATCTAGTCCCAACCCACCTGACATGGGCAGGGACACCTCCTCACTAGATCAGGTTGCTCAAGGTGTCATCCAGCCTGGCCTTGAACACCGTCAGGGACAGGGCAGTCACCACATCCCTGAGCAACCTGTTAGAGTGTCTCACTATCTTTTCTAATATTTAGCCTAAACTTCCCCTCCTCCAATTTGAACCCATTATCCTTTGTCCTATCATTTGACCCATAACCTCTTGTCCTATAATTGCAGCTCCTAACACAGGGTCCCTCTCCGACTCCCTTGTAGGCCCTTCAGATATTTAAAAGTTATTCTGAGGTCTCCACACAGTCTTCTCTTCTCCAGGCTGAACAGCCCCAACTCCCTCAGCCTGTCTTCATAGGGGAGATGCTCCAGTCCTCTTATCAACTTCTTGGCCTCCTCTGAACTTGCTGCAACAGTTCCATGTCCTTCTTATGTTGAGGACACCAGAACTGTCCATGTCGCCAACAGAGTTGTTGAACAGTATTGGCCCCAACACCACTCCCAAGGGACACCACTCCTTGCTGGCCTGCACGTGGACAGTGAGCTGCTGACCACAACTCTCCGTGTGTGACCATCCAGCCAGTTGTTTATCCACTGAGTGCTCCAGCCATCAAATCTATGTCTTTCCAATTTCGAGGATTGTTGTTAGGTAGTGAAAGGTTTAATACCTTAGTTAAAAATACCATGTCAAATAAAACCTATGCTTAAATTTCATTTCACACTTCTTATTTTCCCATTTATGAATTTGTTATTTGAAAGTACAGACTCACAAGGAATGAGCAGTCCTAATCACACTCTAGGGTGTTTGATAAAAGAGCAGTAGTACTTACTGAAGAGATTTTATGCATTTTATGCATCTAATTAAAAGGACAAACGAAAAACATCCAGACTCCTGTTGCCAGACGTACTGCTCAGGATGAGATCTTGTGAAGATAAACACGATTTGTGAGCATGGATTTGTTTGCAAAACACATCCCCAGCCCCTATTTTCATTTGGAGGGGTGAGGGTCTCAGTAGTACACCATGTTTTGATTAAAAGCTCCTAACACTGATGCCAAGCCTTGCATATAGAAATATTCAGAAAAGCATGCAGGTAGGTCATGGAGAACAGTCACAAAATGGTGAGATATGGATTTTCCATCCAGGTGTTATTTTATTGGGAAGTCCAAGTGTAGTCCAGGGTGCTCCAGTTACAAGAGTTGGCACCTGCCTTGGCTGTGTGTCCTGGGAGGGAGGCATCTCCTGTAAGCCAGGATCATTTCCACTGGGTTTTACCCTGCTTTACTGGTTGAAGAAGAGACAGAAGAAGGAACACAAAAAAAATAAGAGTACTTTTCCTAGTGATGTGATGAGTCTGTTGCCTTATGTCTTTTGAACCAGCATCAAAAACGTAGGTAGAATAAACCAGTTATGTTTTGCCAAATCTGCCAGTTAAATAGGCAGCACATGAAAATCTGGAGAGCTTATTTTGACAGACAAGGGAAATTGCTCTTTTGGATAGGTAGTGTTGTCTGGAAAGGGAAGCATGCAAATAATTCAGTTACTTAGAAAGAAAAAGGTCTTGGTGATAAGCAGCTGCAGCAGATTAAAGCATCAGAGTCCAGTACATGATACATCAAGATCTAATTCTGGGACACAACTTCACACACATTTCACATACGTAAGTACTGCTGAAGTGGTCCAGGTGCCTATGAGACATGGAGACACAATTGCTAGGCTGCAGTGATGTTCCATGTTACGTTGATTTTGTTCTTCAGTGTCCCCATCATTGCTTAAAATAGGTCTCTCCCCACCCTGTTTTTAATTATTACCATTATTATTACTATTTCTGTTTAAAAACATGTAAACCACACATATTTTGTTATTAATATTGATTGTTAGTGCCCTTAAGAAAGTTTCTTTTATTATAACATTTTTGTATGTATGCCATTATCTTTGCCAAATATTAAATGAGAGTTCCATGCGGTTTTGTCCAGCTCTAAATAAATGAAGCATTGCAGGAATTTTATACATTTAAAGTACACTACTCCTTAAGAATTGATAATTCTTAATGATCAGGGCTAATTAAGAAGCATCATGATCAGGGATTAATCTCTCTTCTGTTTTGCTAGCAATGGAGTGGTAGCTTCATTTTTTGTTCCTTTAGTTTCTTGGCTAACGTAAAGTCAGGTTTTTTTTAAGAGACAAGACGACATAATTGCTCATAAAATTTAGACTTAAGAAATGTTCTTACAGTTCTCCTCCTGTTTGTGTTCCTATTTTATATAATATAGTTTTCCCCTGGATTTTTATGTAGAAGGATGTGACTCCACAGTGTGGAAACAGCTTACTAAAATAAAAATGCCAGAAGGAAGCTGATTCTTTAGCTGAAAAAGCAAATTGGTTTTTAATGAGATATCAATTCTGGCATCCTAGGAGATTCAGATTAGAAGATTTTAGACTTCTTAGGAAAAAAATGATCAGATGGAAAATCTGGTGGTATTCAGGTTAATGCAATTTCTAAATGCAGTGTAGTTCCAGATTAAAAGAAACAAAAATCAATGGCTGAATATTGAACCCAGAGACAGATGGACATTATTGTTGCTTCTTTCTTTTGCTCTCTAAGTTCTTTTCCAGATTTTTTTTTTTTTAATATTTATATAAAGGGTTTATTAAGCAGAGCAAAATTCATCATGATTAAGAATCGTTTTCTTTACCTTTTTCTCTCCATGTATGTTTACTTATTTTTAAATAACAAATTAAGGAAATAGTTCTTCAATGCTAAAAATAGATGCAATAGTTCATAAACCCTTTTTCTTTTCTCCAGTAATAGGAATACTTACGTTCAGAAGCAGAAAAGTAAGAGTGTCCAAATGTTTCTCTAAATAAATCTAGTGTTTCTAACTGGGAGAAGTTGCTATTAGTAGCTTAGATATTTCTTTTCACTGTGTAACCTTGTGTGATCTGGTGCCTTTCTATGCCTGTCCCTTTTGTGATTTAAGATCTCTGTTAAGTCATTTTCTTAAGCATCTTGTTTAAAACAGTGTGAAACAATGTATCTGCTCTCTTACAATGTTTTTTTCTGTGCAGTTCCAAAATATTAAATGAATTTATTGAAGGTTTTAAACTGGGATAATTACATCTAGCATTGCCTTGAACAAGTGAGCCTTATTCTTAAGCAT
Source organism: Acanthisitta chloris (assembly GCF_000695815.1). NCBI lineage: Eukaryota > Metazoa > Chordata > Aves > Passeriformes > Acanthisittidae > Acanthisitta > Acanthisitta chloris. The sequence continues at coordinate 38,059 of NW_008655536.1, forward strand.
GTTGAAGAGTGAGAACTGTTGGTACAAGTGGACGCAACTCTGAATGTAGAAAAATTGTGATGGTATGCACTAAATGAGGGGTTTTTTCCTTTTTTTTCAGCATGGGTTCCATTTGTTCACAGAATCCCATTTCACCCTGGTAAAGGAAATAGCTAAATATTTTGGTTCTTAAGTGGTTTGTTTTGTTGCTGTCGTAGCTGGGTTGGGTTTTAGTTTTGCTTTCTTTAGGGTTTTTTTTTTTGGTTTGTTTTGTTGGGGTCTTTTTCCCAAATATAGAATCATCATAGAATCATGGAATCATGGAAACATAGAGTTTAGGGGTTGGAATGGACTTTACAGATCATCTAGTCCCAACCCCCTGCCAAGGCAGGGACACTTCCTCACTAGGAGGAGGTTTATATTGCAAGGAGTCAAGACAACAGGGGAATTATATGAGATAATACAATAAAATATAGCAAAAAATAATAAGTGTAAGTTATCAAAAATTTATTAAAATTATCAGTCAAAATTGCAGGAAGAAGAGCTCCTTTCAGTTTTCAGAAAACTGCTTTTATTTGACAGCACTTTGTCATAAGTTAATTGGATGTTGGGTTGATCAGGATAATGAATGGACTGAAATGATGCTGCTATATCCCAGTTCCAGCTGGATCATAAAGAGCCACCAGAGAAGTGTCTCACTTTTCTTACCCCCATCAGGGTTTAAGCCTTTTGTCTGGACTTATTACTAATTAGTTGCATATGCCTGTGCTGCCTGAGTTCCTGCCAGCTATTAATAAGGCTGAAAGACCCCCATTAGTTCTTCCCATCTTCCTTCATTTACCTAGTAAATTTTCTGGGATGGTGATTTTGGGGTGAAAAGACACCCATGTGCTCATCTTTCCGTGCACTCACAGTTGCTAGATAATGAGGACTTAAGTGAACTGCTGACTATATGAAGCATATGAATAATTTAATTTGGTGATACTGGGAGTTTTTCAGGTTGTATCAGAGGTGTAAAGATTTCTCCAATTTGATTATGTTATAAATGAATGATTGATAAAAATTCATTTATATTTGTATTTATATTGTATCAGTGACCAAAGTTCTTAAGGCATGAGATTTCATGCTGAATTATGGTTGCAGCACTAGTATTTCACATGTATTATTTGAGCTGAACACCTGCTTGAGAATTGCCATTTCACCGTGACTGAGGAGAGTCAATTTATTTTTTCCTATGTTAGAAGACAGTAATCAATAAGATTGAAATTGATATTTCAGCTAGTCCTCTGTGGATATATCTGTAAAATTAGAATGCTAATTTGAGGTGCAAACTCTCCAGTCATCCATACCATCTTTGTTTTGAATCATGCACTGGACTGATTCCACTGTAAACATATAAATTCTGAACTCTGGGAAAGCACGTGCATGGGGTTGACTTGAACATGACATTGATTTATTTTTTTTTGTCACTGAAATTAGGAAAAGTGTGAAGCAGAATTTAAGCCACATGATTTGGCAAAATCACACCTCAGCTTCCTTGGTATTTGTTTCTATTCAGTGTATGTATCGCTTCATGCATAATTGGTGCAAATATGCATAGTTCCACTCATCTGATTTATGATTTTGACAGATATCTAATTATAATATGCATGAATGCATGCAAGGTTTTAAGGTTTTTTAAAATGCATGGGTATAAGACATGCATATAAAATCAGCTCTGTTTTGATGTCCATTGCCAAGTGCTGGTCCTGCACTTTGGCCATAACCATCCCATGGAGCACTATAGGCTGGGGACAGAGTGGCTGGAGAGCAGCCAGGCAGAAAGGGACCTGGGAGTTTGGAGAGACAGGAAGCTGAACAGGACCCAACAGTGTGCTCAGGTGGCCAAGAAGGCCAATGGCATCCTGGCCTGGATCAGGAAGAGTGTGGTCAACAGGACCAGGGAGGTGATTCTGCCCCTGGACTCAGCGCTGCTGAGGCCAAACCTTGAATCCTGTGCTCAGTTCTGGGTCCCTCAGTTCAGGAGGGACATTGAGGTGCTGCAGCAGGTCCAGAGAAGAGCAATGAGGCTGGTGAAGGGAGTCGAGCACAGGTGGTATGACAGGAGGCTCAGAGAGCTGGGGTTGTTTAGCCTGGAGAAGAGGAGGCTCAGGGGAGACCTTATCACCCTCTACAGCTCCCTGACATAAAGTTGTAGTCAGGTGGGGGTTGGTCTCTTCTCCCAGGCAACCAGCAGAAGGACAAGAGGGGACAGACTCAGGCTCTGCCAGGTGAGATTTAGGTTAGATATGAGAAAGAGATTTTTTACGGAGAGCGTAATCAGGCATTGGAATGGGCTGCCCAGGGAGGTGGTGGATTCACTGACCCTGCAGGTTTTCAAGGTGAGACTAAATGTGGCACTTAGTGCCATGATCTAGTAACCATGGTAGTGTTGGACTCGATGATCTTGGAGGTCTTTTCCAACCCAGTTTGTTCCATGATTCTGTGATTCTATGTATAATACTGTGATCATAGAATTGTAGAGTTTTAGAATGGCTTGTGTTGGAAGGTACCTTAAAGATCATCTTGTTCCACTCCCCTGCCTTGTGCAGGGACACCTTCCACTAGCCCAGGTTGCTCCAAGCCCTGACCAGCTTACCCTTGAACACTTCCAGGGATGGAGCATTCACAGCCTCTTTGGGCCATCTGTGCCAGTGCGTCACCACCCTCACAGGGAAGAATTTCTTTCCAATACTCCATCTATTCATGAACCCTGTCAGTCTGAAGCCATTCCCGATTGTCCTGGCACTCCAGACTCTAGTAAAAAGTTTCTCTCCATCTTTCTTTTAGGTTTCCTTCAGGTACTGGAATGCCCCAATTAAGTCACCCTGAAGCCTTCTCTTCTCCTGGCTGAACAATTTCAATTCCCTCGGCATTAATGGTGTCCTACACTTCCTTCCTAACAAAATAATAGGGGTGGTCAAAATAGCCTGGAATATTTAGTTTTCTACATAAAGAATGGGATAAAAATGCTCAGACTTCAAGTCCTCATATTCAAATACTGCATTTCAGTTCATACACACCTCTTCCTTGCCCTTCCTCCTTATATCTGTGCATCCCCACAAACATATATTATTGCAGAAAGATGTGTCTTCTGGGTGATGAATTTGTTATTCCTTTCACCCACCAAAAAAAACCCCACCACCAAACACGGAAAGAGTATGAGTTGCAGCTATTTATCCTGTGTAACATCCCACTCTCTGGAAGATAGTTTGGGAGTGATCCAACTGTGCATGGATTCAGAGCTTCAGAGGAAAAGTCCAAGCTATCTGTAAATTCCAGAATACTTTCTCTAATCCCTGACAGTATCTTTTGCTGCTCCTCATGGCTTTGAACAGCAATAACTCTTTGGCTTCTGTTGACTAGGTTTGCTCAACTGGTCTTTCTAGGTGCAGGTGTCGGGAAAACTAGAGAGGAAAGAACAGCTGCTGCAGTGGTGACTGCCTTAGTGTTAATTTTTCTTCTAAACATACTTAATGGTTTTCGCAGACTCTGGTGCCTTTTATGATGTAAACAGAAACAGAACAAAAGTAAAGATTCTCATTTGCTATAATGCCTTTGTCTCATTTCCAACTTCAGCTTCAAAGGCATATTTAAGGCTAAATGAATTGGCTATGTATCAACAATCAATGAGCTTTATAAAAACAAACCAACAAAAAGCAACAACAAAATAAGGCAAAAAGAGTCTGTTAGTCCCCAGACTGTCAGATGTATTGTAGCAAAACCCATCAGTTGGGAAGTGCCAAGAAAGGACGTAGCTGAATAAAAGGTAATATGTCCAATTCTTCAATATGTCAGTAACATATGAATTCATTAAAAAGTGCTTATTTCCTAGTTTATTTATCAGTTTTAGCAACTATAGGTTTTGAAAGGGTGAAAAGCTCAGTTCCAACAACTTACATTTCATTCTGATGAAAGTTAAACTCTCATGAGAACCTATAGTGAGTAGGCTCAGCAGAATGTGCTAGTCTAAGTATTGACATTGTTTAAAAGGCATCATAAAACCCAATCCACACTATTTTCAGATTTTCAAAATCATGTTTTTATGTTTAGTTCTGCACACAAAATCCCTGTTCTTATGGTAGATGAGCCCTTCCACTACATTAACCAGCTTTCTCCTGTTGGGACAGTATGAACTAATGACATTCTTACTGTGCCAAAGAAGAGTTTTCATCAATGGTAAGGATTCTTAGCTACACAGATATTCCTGAGAAAAGGCTCTGAGAAGTTGTTGCAGCCTCATGTTGGTACAAGATCTGTGTATGCACAGGCAGTGATGAGATCAAGGCTTGTAACAGAATCATGGTTGTGAATCAAGCCTTAAAGCCCTGATAAACATATAAAAATATTTTTAAGAGCTAAATCTCAGCATATTATATTACTATTATCTAGAAATATAAAGCACCATATCCAGTTCTGGCAAACTCCCTTTGAACTGGCATTAGATTAAACAAAAAGTATTCTTCAATGTGTCTTGGGTTTCTCCATGTTTAAGTAAGATAAGGGCACTAAGGATGTGAAATAACATGAAGACAGAGGCATGCCAGCATATATAAGTACAAATGTCCTCTTGCTGGAATTGAGCAAAAGGCATGTCTTGATTAAAAATTCTTACTACTTTCCTCTCCTTCTTAGGCAGGTCAACTTATTAATCATCAGCTATATTATTCATTATGAACAGCCTAATGAGGCCAAACTTTGGTCCTTTAAGATTAGTTGTTGCAGATAGGAAAACTGCTTTATCAGTGACATTTGATTTATTCAAAAATATGACTGAATGGGCTGTAATTTATAAGGGGAGCAATGACAGTCATAAAAAGAAAATATTTAATTTCAGCTTCTGCTTTCCCTGGCATGAAATAAGAAACATCTGCAGGAGTCATTAGCTCATAGCTGAACAATGCATTACCCTTAGTCAGCAACAAAAGTGAGCAGAGGATTAACTTTGTCCTCACTAGTGGTGTCATTGGGATCAGTCTTAGCTATATTAAAACAATAGATCCTGAGCAATGTAGTGTAAACAAAGTACATATGTATATAAATCTGAATGCAAGTTGTGGATGCTTCTAAAACATTCTTTATCACTTGCTCTTTCGGGGTGGAAGAAGGGACCCAAGCACTTTCAAAGAATCAGTAATTTAAAATGAAATAGATTAATTATGTTTCAAGTATTGCAGCTGAATATATGAATGCCCAAAGACCATGAAATAAAAATTTCGTGGTTTAACCCCAGCCAGCAGCCAAGAACCACGCAGCCACTCACTCATTCCCCTGCCCATGGGATGGGGGAGTGAATCAGAA
>NW_008655537.1:0-227 GCF_000695815.1 Acanthisitta chloris
GAGCAAACCCATTTGGCATTGTGGACCAGTACTACCCACTTTCCAGGGACCTTATGCAGTGTACTGGAACACAGATGTTTTTTTGTGCTTTGGGACTTTGCCTATACACACACCTTTTCCTACCACTTGTGCTAATGTGATCTCTTGCTTTTCTGTATCCCATTCACATTCGGTTGGATTTGGACTTTTTGACCGTATGGGTATGTCACTCACACCTATTGCTTAAT
>NW_008655537.1:366-760 GCF_000695815.1 Acanthisitta chloris
TGTACGGGCGCGGCGAGTTTTCGTGGATTGAGAATCAGGTTAGGCCCAATTGCCTGGGATGTCTGTGCTTGAAGCCTAGTGATTTGTATCACTATTCCTTGATCTTGAGTAGACCAGTGAACAAATACTGATCACTTTTTCCCTACTGCCCAATCTGCATTAGCTAGGTTTTTTGATTTTTACTCTCAAGTGGGTGCAAGTACCTCTACGATGTATCCTACCAGCAACATCATATGTTGGATGGATGCAACGATCTGGTCCCAATGTTACCTGCAAAAATTCATCCTCCCTTTCTGGTCTCCATCAGTCACTGGGGATGCATAGACTGGAGGAATAATATATGCATATAATAATATCTGCATATTACATAGAAGGATAGGAATAGAAATGGTTG
>NW_008655538.1:0-244 GCF_000695815.1 Acanthisitta chloris
TAAGGGTGCAGTGCTGCTGCCAGTCGCCCTCTGTGCTTGAAGGCAGCTCTGCCTCTCCTTGGGAAGGGGCTTTGCCAACGGGCTGGAGGGGGCTGTGAACCACACTGGCACGTGGCACTTACCCTCTGTCTCTTCGTCACCAAGCCCCTTCCTCAAAGTGCCACAAGGGCTGTGCTGGCTCCCCTGAGTGCACTGTGAGCTGTTTGTATCCCCCCTCCCCTCCCAGGCTCCTTGTGGCTGCAGC
>NW_008655538.1:275-1270 GCF_000695815.1 Acanthisitta chloris
CCCTGGGTGGGCACTTCCATCAGCTGCTGCTCTTCCCCGGGTTGGCTCCAGGCACGAGGGGCATCACTTGCACCCTGGAGCAGAGTGATGCCCCCTGCTCCTGCCCCCACACACAGCATCTGGGGTGTGGGCCCACCTGCCCTGTGCACCAGCATCGCCAATCCAGCTGTTCCCAGCGAGGCCCAGAGCAGCTCTGAGCGGGAGGGAGCCAGGGATGACACACACACAGCACCGCGGCGAAGCGAGGGAGTGTTGCACACACGGGACAGGACAGCAGGGACAGGTGTCATTCCGGTGGCTCAGGCTCCCGGGGCGCTGTTAGCACATGCGTTTGTACGTGTAGATATAGGCCTTGCAGTTGGGACACGTGTGCGTCACGTCCTTGAAGTCATCGAACAGGCAGGGGATCAGGCAGCAGCAGAGATCACACCTGGAGCAAAGGGAGAGGCAGAGGGCAGTGAGCTTGGGCAGCACCTGGGCACAGGGTTCACTCTGGGGCTTGTCACCCTAGGAACCCATCTGCTACCCCAGTGCCACCTCCGTGCCAAGGCCCCCACACCATTCCCAACGGCCCAGCCAAGGCCACCAGCATTGGGGCTAGCAGGACCAGGGCTGAGTGCCCACCATGAGGCCCCAGATCTTCCTTGCAGCACCTACCCCACGAAGCAGCAGAAGAAGCCAAGAAGGAAGCTCATGAGCCCAATCTCATAGGAGATCTTGGTGGTGATGGCTTGCTGGCAGTGGGGACACACTGTCTGCACGGGGGCACCCTGGAAGATCTCTCCCTGCAGCACTGTCACTGTGGTGGCAGCCCCCGGTGGGACGAGCACTGTTGCTGTGTGGCCGCCGGGAGAGGGGTAGGGGCCTGGGCCAGGGAAGTAGCCCATGTTGGGGTGAGGGCCTGGGGGTGGGTAGTAACCTGCTGTGAATGAGAAAACACACACAGGTGAGCATCTTTGTACGTGGCAGGAGAGGCCAGATCATCCTTGGCGATG
>NW_008655538.1:1429-1878 GCF_000695815.1 Acanthisitta chloris
GCACTGACACCCACCACCGCTCCCTGCTCCACACAGACCCTCACAGGACTCACCAGGTGGCATGAAGGGCCCAGAGCCATCTGTGGGCATGTGGGGGGGGGGCACAAACCCAGGCTGCGAGGGTGGCTCATATGGAGGGGGTCCAAACTCAGGAGGGGGGATAGGAACCCCCTGGGGCTGTCCCACAACTGGGGTGACACCCTCTGAAAGGAAACACAGAGTCAGCAGCATCCAGGGAGGCAGCAGAGCTAAGCAGGAAAGCAGGGAAAGGGGGCACATAGGTGGGGGGGAGGACATCCCCTTGAGCCCCATCCTCTGGGCCACAAGAAGCCCAAAATCACCCCACATCACCCCCAGCAGTGAGCAATGCCAGGCTTTGAGCAGGGAGTGCTGCCTGCTCTTGTCACTGCCCTGGGACCTCCTGCCTCCCCCCCGAGGAGGACATGGAG
>NW_008655538.1:1891-3789 GCF_000695815.1 Acanthisitta chloris
CTGCACACCCAGGGCAGAGCTGCAAGGAGGGGCTGTGGCCAGGGCACACAGCCTGGAGCAGCAGGGACACCCCCAGTACCTGGAGCAGAGGGTGGGCCGTGCTTCTCTTCGATCAGCGGTGCCGAGGGGCCCCCCGGGTAGGGTGGGGGTGGGTCACTGGACATGGCTCAGGGTGGCCCTGCAAGGACAGAAGCCTTTAGAAGACAACCAGCCTTTGGCTGCCACAGGCACCTGCCCGGAGCTGTGTGAGGTGACAGGACCCCCAAGCCTGACGTCCAATCTCTGAGGCAGAGGGTACAAACCCATAGAGCATCTCTAAACACTCATCCAGCCAGCTAAGGTAACCCCAGCTGTAACAGCTGGAGCCATTATTTCACATAGGGCACAATTTACCTGTCCTCCTCCTCGCAGCCGGAGCTCAGGGGCCTCGACAGAGCAGAGAGATGCAACTTCTCTGAGCAGTGTGGTTTGGAAGTTGGCTTCTCCCACCGGATCTGTGTGAAAGGAGACAGCAAGAGTTACAGAGCTGGAGAGGAGTGATGGCTGCAGAGCTGCCCTGGCTGCCACACCAAGCCCCCTCCTCTCCCAGTGGGGACAGCAGAGCTGGGCAGGACCCTCCCCACACGTGCCCCCTCAACAGCAGGCACAAGGCCATGTGTCCTTGGCACGTGGCAAAGCCCCACTGATGTGCTCTAAGACCCAAGGAGGGACACCAAGAAACCTGATTTCGCTGTTTACTCTGGCTCAGTTACAGCTGATAGAACGTGACTAAATTGGGATATACAAGTGAAAGGCTGCTCACTCCGTGCTTGGGATAGCTGCCATCAGGCACGGGACACAGTGACATTGCTGTCAGTGCCCAGGAGCAGTGCTAGGAGCTCCTCTTGTGGTCTGAGCAGCTCCCTGGTTCCCCATTCTTCACCCCGATGGGCCAGGATCAAATGTCACCCTGCTTGTCCTGTTTGCTGGCACTAATGCCACGTGCTGGGCAACCCACACGGGGCACACCAGCCTCTATGGCACGGCACAAACCTGTATGGGCAGCAGGCCAGGCGGGGAGTGCTGCCCCAGCCCTGCATTGCAGGTGTGCCCACAGAGGTGCCTGTGGGGCACAGCCACCCCTACCTGCACCTGCCAGGTCGAGGGGAGCCAAGGCCTCAGCAAGCACAGAAGGGAGATCCATCCCTCCCTCACCTGCGTGGCTTTGTCATATTCCACTCCTTTCCCTAGCTCATGCTCCCTGCTCCAAGCAGCCTCCTGCAAGGCAGCAGGAAAACGAATCAGGTCACCAGTCCGTGCAGGAGCACCATAACCCACTGCTGATCACGGAGGAGCAGCATCACCTGTCGCTGCTCACCGGGGAGTGCACTGATCTCCTCAGGAGCTGAGCAAAGCCTTCACAGGCACAGGGTCTCCCCTGGATATCTGTACTGACTAACACTTCTCCCCTGAGGTCTGACTCAGTGTGTTGCAGTCACACAGCTTCAAAGTGTAACACTGGGGCAGCTGTGGGTCATCTTCCTCCTGCTTCTCTTCCCTCGGAGCCAGGGGCAGGAGAGCTGCCAGGCAGAGAGCAGCACCCGAGGTGCAGCGCACTGCAGAGCCTGCCTTCTCCTTCACTGACCTACAAAGCTACAAACTGGGCTGTGCTCTTTTTAGCTCACTGGGGATGTGAAGAAAAGGAGGTCTTACTCTTTCAAAAGTAGCCAGCCACCTCACCCTGTGCACACAGGAGCCTTGGACCATCCTGTCCCCTAGCCTGCAGGGGTCCTGGATGAACCCAGCCCAGCCAGAGCATCTCCCAGTCCCTATATGGGGACAGCAGCCTGCTTGGGAGCTTTCCTCATCCCCACACGCCAGCTGAGCCCACAGCTTTTCCAGTGTAACACATCTCCTCC
>NW_008655538.1:3819-5902 GCF_000695815.1 Acanthisitta chloris
ACCACTCCTCAGCCTCACTCCCCCATCAAAGCAGACGGCAAGGAAACACAGAGGATGAGGAGACCCACCCACGTGGGCACCAGCCACTCTAGAAACACCCATCAAATTAAGCAACGGCCCCAGATGGAGCCAGCCACGAATCCTGCCACCCTGAGCAGCAGGGAAAGGCAGCCACGATCGTGAGCCACACGTGCACTGGGATGCAGGAGGCTGCAGGGCTGTTCTGCTCGTGCTTGGCAGGCTCAGCCGCTCCTAATGCAATATTCTGCTTATTAAGAGAGATCTGTAAAGAGCAAGATGTTGGCTGTGTGCCCTTCCCAGGAGGAAAAGAAAGCCTGTTGCTTTTAAGCCTCTTAGAAGCAGTTTCTCCTGTACTTTCTTTCATCTTACTGTGAGCAGCACAAAACCTGCCCATTTCCTCCAGAGAGCTCCGTGGGAAACTGGAGGCCACACTGGGGCTACAGGAACATCCCTCACCACCCTGGCATGGACAGACCCACAGTGCTCCAACATTACCAGGCTTAAGTTCAAGATCTCCTGGAACCACCAATATCTAGTGCAGGTCCTTTGGAGCAAGGACGTATTGCAAGATCCTAAGACTCATGAGAGGTCGGTTATCAGTAAAAGGATGGAGAGAGGAGATGCTGTTTCCAGCTAAAAATGCAGATTAGTTCCTCTCCACTGGAAGAACAGCTTTACTGGCTCCTCTACTGCAAACTAACTACAGAAGATAAATCCACAATGCCATCGTCATGAACACTGCTCCTGTGCAACACAGAAGGCAGACAAAGGGCCCCCACGGGCTGGAGATTTGCTAAAGAAAACGCAAGAGAAAAGATTCCCATTATCCTGCTGGGGCACAGCAGGACAGCCAGGACAGCTCCATCACAGCCCCACAGCAGAAAGGGTTTGGCCCAACCCATGTGACTTCCCCTAGGCCTGGCTTCATGCTCCACAGTCAGCCCAGGGGCTCATTCCAGGCAGCTTTGGGGTGAGAAGAACAAACCCATAGCAATAGGTCTCCAGATACCCCATCTAGATTAGGAGCGTAACTCTCAGACCTAAGAGGTCTATCTGAGGTTTCTCTACAGCAGTGATCAGAGCCAAAGAGCTGGTGGGCAGCACACGGCCCTGCGTGTGGAAACAAGGCTTTTTAATCTACCTCCTTCCACACTCAGCAACTCCAGGTCTAGTTAATGAGCAATTATTGAATCCCAGAATGGTTTGGGCTGGAAGGATCTCAAAGCCCATCTTGTTCCACCCCCTGCCATGGGCAGAGACACCTTCCACTAGACCACCATCCAACCTGGCCTTGAACACTTCCAGGGTTGGGGCAGCCACAGCTTCTCTGGGCAACCTGTGCCAGTGCCTCACCATCCTCACAGGGAAGAGTTTCTTCCCAATATCCCATCTATCCCTGCCCTCTGGCAGTGGGAAGCCATTCCCCCTTGTCCTGGCACTCCAGGCCCTTGTCTAAAGGGCATTGATTGATCCCCCAAAGCCACTGGTTCCCACAGCCAAACAAAGCTCTCCCAGGTGCTTCCAGTGGTGATGAGTGGAGCTAATGTATCAGGATCCAGTGTTCTCTGCTGGCTGTATTTCCCTCTGCCACATCAGTTTGGGATCCAAACATGACACAAGGAAAGGTCTGCCCATCCAACTTGGTCTCCATACAGGTATGGTCTCAGAAACAACTGGTCTGTAGCGGGACCAAGACACATCGTGCCACCAGCACAGGTCTCAGCACCATAAAATAGATAATGCCATGAAGAGCAGCCACAGATAATTCCTGCACTCCTTGGAGACTCAAAGATTTGGTCTGGTAACACCATTCTTCCCAGGCAGCAGCTGCTTGTGCTGCAGGCTGCTTCTTCCCAGACAAAATCTCCAAGGGTGAGACAAACCTGCCAAGGACAGAGCAGATGTTGGCAGGTCCAGCTCACGTGTGAGCCCTGATGGTGCAGCTCTGAGTCAGCCTCACAGCACAGCTGAGATCCATCCCATAAGCACAGACAGTCTGTGCTGTGCTTGCTTCTCCTGCACTTGATAACTGAGACCCACAGCAACTCAGCTTGGTTTTCCC
>NW_008655538.1:5922-6729 GCF_000695815.1 Acanthisitta chloris
AGGAAGAAGCATTTGCTCATCCTCAACCATGTTCAGTGACGTTGGCACTTCAAAAGCTGCTGCTGCACATTTTTGGAGCTCTTCCTCCAGAAAAAAATAACTTTTGATATTTAGAAGAGGAACAAAAACCACACTAAAAATCATTCAATGAATAAATAAAAGGATATGAGCTTCACTGCGTATCAGAGGCAGAGTCCAGCTTCCAGGCTTTTGCAAAGACATCTTTAAAAGCCAAGTCAAGAGTTGAGAGGATGCTGGGCTTCCTCCCTGAGCCCAGCCTCATTCTGTTAGAAACAGGAACAGCGTTGTGGCCACACCATCCCACCTTTCCTGGCTCCAGGAAAACCACCTGTGTGCCACAGGCTTGTACCTGCTCCAGACACAGGGAAACACTTAGACTAGGAAGGTAGACAGGTGTGGTAGGTGTGAGCACAAAAGGCAGAGCAGATGCTGGCAAAGTGTCATTTGAGAGGAAACCTATTACCCTCCGAAGGGGCTTTAGGGGTGGCAAGGAGAGAGCACCAAGTAGGGTGGGATGGGGGGGACAGAGCCATACCCTGACATTGGCATTCCCAGTTGGCCTCCTCCACAGAAGCATTTCTGAACAGCACCTCCACACCCAGCCTGGCACTGAGTCTTCCCTGTGTCACACCTGTCCCCAGAGCTCACAGGGATGTTACCCTCTCCATGCACATGTACACCAGCACACTCACACAGAGCTCACAGGGATGTGGCTCAACTCCCACTGCTCCTGAACGCACCACGCGCAATCCCACCGGACAGCTCTTACCTTCGGAGGAAAGGCAG
>NW_008655538.1:6777-18699 GCF_000695815.1 Acanthisitta chloris
TTTTATGCAGAACAATAAAGGAAAAAAAAAAAAGAGATGTTTTCCCTGTGGGTGAGCCAAACTTCCCCCTCAGCCTTGCCTCTTCCCATGCGCATTTACTGCCTCCAGCCTGCACACCACCTCCCCAGAGCCAGGAAGGAAGGAATGAACAGCACAGTCCTTCAGACTCCTTCACAAAGAGGGCAATCCTGGCAATCCTTGACCATGTACCCGCTCCTTCATCCTGCTGTTAACCCTGGCAGCACCTCCTCAGCTCCTCATCCTGGTCCCAGCCAGAGGGCTCGTGCCTGCAGCGTTCACCCCAGGCACCGGTGGAAACAGAAACCCAAATGAAGGACTAAAGGAAAGGTCTGTTCTTTTTTCTGAGCGACTCAGCTCTGTTTTCCCAAGTCCAAGTCACTTCCAGGAAATGCAAACCCACCGTGCAGGAACAGCCAGGCTGCTCTCAGGACAGCAGATTTCTCCCACACTTCTGCACTAAGATTTCAGCTGCAGAAAACTCCTACTTCCAGGAGGGTCAGGCTGTGCAGGGATGGAGAGCTCCACTGGCAAGGCAGGACAGCAGCACTGCTTTGAAACAAAGGGCTGCTGGAGGAAAAGGTTGTTCACCATTCAGGTCAGCTCTGTCAGCCAGACAGAGCTCCCCGCTCTGCTCTACAGCATGGAAATCTCTGGCAGAGCATCCCTGGTTTAGGTGGGGACATGTCTGACCTTCGGTGTGTCACCAACACCCAGCAGGCAAATCAGCTTGGAGTAGGATCCTCACTGGGGGCCAGGTGCTGTATCCAAAGCAAGATTTCTCAGGGCATTAAATCCAAAGCACAATCAGATAATCCCCACGGTGCAGCGCCAGCTCAGCTGTCCTCAGCCAGGGATTCAAATTACCACTACACACAGCTCCTCTGTGTGGATATCAGGAAAAGCAGACACCAAATCCTCTCTGCTTGAGACAAGGAGGGTTTTATCTGCAACACCCACAAAGGGTTACGTGCGGGAGGAGCGTTTGTCAGGACCTGCTTCTGCCTCTGGGATTCTCTCCAGTGCTATTCCCCTCCAGAAGGGCTGACCAAGCGCTGTTGGCTCTCCACACTGGGGCTGCAGGAACAGCCTTGCCAGGACCTGCTTAACCTGAGCATTTAAAGAAAAACCAGCTGAAATGAAAAGGACAAGCTGAGGTAGCTCTGTCCCTCTGCCATGGGCTCCCAAGCCGTGGTACACAGCTGTGGGAAGCACCACGTGTCAGCAGAGCTCCCTGTGCCAGCAGTGACATCCCACAGGAGCCAGGATGGGCTGCAAGGGAGACTGACCAGCAAGGAGAGCCCAAGGCCCCACACTTCAGAACTTACACATGCAGGGGCATGGGGGAAGGTTCAGGTGTGCACAGAGCACTCTGCACCACCAGGGCAGCTAAACTTGGCCCCCAAAAGGCAGTTTCCTGCACACGGAGCAAGCAGGGAGCACACTGCAGCCAGACTGTCCTGCAGGCCCTGGAAAGCAGCCTCTCCCACTCAGCAGGTGCTCACCACTCAGACCCCAGCAGCTGGTGACCTGGGCTCATGGGAGAAGACAGACTGCAATACACCAGGTGTTCTCATGGATGTGATTAAAACAAACATTAAAGACAAACCTGAGTTCCTTTGAATCCTAGCAATCTGCTTCAGAGAGGAGAAAAGGAGGGTGCTGCAAGCCAAATCCCTGGGGAACCAGAGAGCTTTTCCGTGAGACTTTCACTGGAGTTCACAAAGAATCCAAGCTAACACTTGATAACATCCATGGGAAAGCACCCAGTGCTATCAGCAGCTGTTGCCTCAGAGTCCTGTGCATCTACTTAATTTTCCCAAGAGGATGCATCCTGCATTACATCATCCACTTGATATCTAGTTAATAATGGTAACAACACAACCTGCCAGAATATACAGCAACTAAACCCAAGAACTACTCCAACACTGGTGTCTTAACGTAACACCAGACTTCACAGTGCCACAAGACTGGCTGCTCCTTTAAACAAACAAACAAAAATACCCCAGCTCAAGAAGCTTAGCAGCGAGCAGAAGCCCCGGGAGGTCAGGCAGGAGCTCCACAGCTCCTGGCATTAAGGACAGTCATAGATCCAAGCTCACCTCTGACGGCAGCTAACAGAGGCTTAAGGATCAGTCAGGAAGGAAGCAAAGGCACAATGACCCCCTGTCAGTCCCTCCCACTCCCAGCACCCAGGACTGTGAAGATTAGGCAGCCTGGTGTTTCCCCACGGTTCTTCACAGCCCTCCGGCTTGCTAAGCACTGCCACAGACACCAGTGGCGAGTTCTGCTCATCACCTCCAAAAAACACTGTCTCCTGCTGTCAGTGTCTGCTGCCTGCCCATTCCAGTGGCACCTCCCAGCTCTGCACAGAGAAAGTGAATACAGGATGATCATCCACAATGTCTCACAGCACAACTCAGGATTTTAGACATTTCCTTCCCAAAACCACACTAGAAATATTTCATTCCTTGGCACACCCATTTTCTCATTTCTCCCTCCTTCTATAGCATTTTTTTGAGAAAGTCGAATTGTATAGCTACATCATTGCTGAATCAGACTGAGTGGATGTGTGACTTCCATTAAATAACAGTGAGCTCCAAGAGAGGAGGAAATTAGAATCAGAGAGGATCAGCACTTTAGCATTTCAGATTCAGAATTAATCAGAGCCCAAGAGTCTATTCAGAATTCCCTTGCAAATTTTGCAACACAATGAAATAATTTTGAATACATTGGTGGTGATTCCAGATTTCATTTTCCTTTCAAGTGGTGTAGAAAACACATGTCATGGTACTGATGTTTTCTTATCTGAGGAGAGCACCAGCTCACTATAGGACTGACTCCAGTCTGCATCACCATTAGCATTTCCCCTCTCACAGATCCCCTGCCTTGGCGCCAGAGAAGCTGCTGACATTCACATTTAACAGGTACAGTGTCACCTTGCACTTCTGTTTCTGAGGACTAGTGTAAAGTGCCCTGTGTCACTCAGTTTTATGTAAGGCCATGGCTCAGTGTTTGCAAAGGAAAGTGGTTTGGGGTTTAGCAGGAGTGTGTGTGCAAGGCCTGAGATCCCTCCTGAATCCTACTGCCAACAAGGAGGACTCATACACATCCAGAGACATGTGAACTCTGTGCTGAGGCCATTCATGTTACCACAGTCACAGTGTGACCAGACCTTCCCATTCCCAGACTGGATCTCCCTCAGGGGTGGCCCAGGGCTAGTGTGGGGCTCACTCATCCCATGGCATTTTGACAGGAGGCGGGTGCCCTGCACTGCCTGCTCCCAAGCCCAGCTCATTTGGGCTGCTCAAAGACAGATGACAATGTCCCAGCTCACAGAGGAGGAAACCCTCAGATTAATCGACAGCCACAGACTGCGCCCAGTGCTGGGCACCCCTGAGTCACACAGCTCCTGCCATTCCCAGTTCTCTCTCCAGTTCCAGCCAGACTTGGCTAGTCCACACTGACTTCCCGCTCCAGGAAAGTCATTTTTACTCCAAGGCATTTCATGATTGTGGTTCCAGTTTGCAGCACCAAACTCCTGCCAACTCCTCTGTAACCCCTTCCTCAAAAGTCCCACATAGGGAGCTGCTGTGTGTCTGTCCCTCAGGTCACACAAAAACTGCTTCACCATGGCTCTGACTGTCACCACTGCTTGCTGGGACAGCAGCCCTGCCAGGGGGACAACGGAGACAGGCAGAGCCACATCCCACTGAAACCTGAGCAGAGCTGACCAGAACACTAGCCAGCACACCAATCAGCCAGCCAAGCTCAGCCAGACCTGCAACCAGGTATGGAGAGCTGTATTCCCTTCAAATAGAAGGGAGAAAGAAGAGAGATGATGTCTTCATACCTCTCCAGGTACCATCCCAGTTTTGGCATGCGTGGGACATCACCTGGATATGAGCTGTAATGACTCCAGAACGTGGACAAAGCAAGCAGGAGACCTCTCACTGAAACTCTAGCACAGCAGCTGGACTCAGAGCACCCCTAACACACAGCAACACACCTCCCCAAGTCCCTGCTCTAAGCTTTTCCAAACCTTTTCTCTGTCACAGCAACACCTCAGTGCTTTGTTGTTCCATGGGAAGCATCTCTGGCCAGGGGGTTTGGAACAGGCCTGAGGCCATGGCACTGCTCCCACAGCAGGGGATGGGGAACATTCAAGCTCATAATACCAGGACGCCCACAGGGCAGGTAAATAGCTCAGCTGCTCTGGAGGATTCAGGGCTGAAATCCTCTCTTGAGCCTGAAGAAGAGGAGCAGCTGCCACAGTTATGACACTGAGATGGGAAACTATTTTCTCTCTCATCAGAATATCCCACAGACAGCTCCCAACTGAGCTCCCACCACACTAACACACCCTGAATCATGGCAAGGAGGGTCTGAACAGCTAAAACACCATCACCTGTGGCACGCAGCCACGGACCTTGGGGAATCACCATCCCCAAACCAAGCCCAGGGGAAGGGCTGATATCTAACAGCAATAGAAACAGTGCCTAGTCCCAGCTTCACTCCCCTGCTCAAAGACTGTTAAGATTTTGGAGGAGCTGAATGGTCACAGCAGCACAAGTGGAAAGGGCAAGCTGAGCCTTTAGCACAGCCCCAGTCTCCTGCAAGCACTTCCTGATATAGCACAAAGCAGAATAAAGGCATTAAGTTAATCAGAAGGCAAACCGAACACACCTCTAAGGAAAGGGCAGCACGTACACACTAGCAGCAGCTATTGATCCAGTGCTCAGACACAAACCCAAAGGAGTCAGCAGCAGCATGGAAATCCCATCATCACTGCCTCCCTCCACTCCATGTTCCAGTCTATCCTCCCCTCCAACACAAGGCTTCAACACTTCCCTTCTGCCACGTGCTGGGTGACTGGGAGCTCTGAGGACCCCAAAAGCATCCCAGGTTAGAGTCACTGCAGCAAGAGTATACAGCATGGGCTCTAGTCTATGACTTCCTCACACAATGAAGCTGTGCTGAACCCCAGGGAGTTTTCCCCTCTCTTAAATGAGCGGCCTGCTTCCGAATTAAGAATTTGGAGAAATAATCAATAAAATGCAACAGGCTGCTTTTCTTTCATCCCCAGCCAGAAATCTAATCTCCTGTTAGCAGCAGTGCCCCAAGCACACTGCCACATCTCTCATTGCTCTGCTGCGGGCAGCGGCACGTGTGGAGTCTACAGCTGCAGAGAGCAGGGCTGCCTGCACCACAACCACTAATTTATTCTCAGAAAGGCTAATTTAATCTGGCAGTAAATGTTCTCAAAGCCTCCTCACACAGAAAAGCTTTTATCTTGGTTGGCTTAACAACAATACAGCATATCCAAAAACGTGGAGGGATGCTGAAGAACAACACTGCCCTTGTGTTTCGAGTCCTCTAGCCGGAGAAATTTCTCTTGGTAACCACAGGCTTTGAGAAAACATAGAGTGCCTCTGGTTTTTTTTTTAAAAGCCAACTTTGTTTTCAAGGCAAAATATACAACAGTTCAGGCTACTTCTCTCACACATAAAACTGTGTCTTGACAGAAAGAGCTGTGCCCTTAATAAACTAACACCCAGCAAAGACTGTCTAGTATTAGACACCATGTTCACTCTCAAACATGTCTCTGCATAGCAAGAGCAGTGACCAGGAAGGTGACTTTCTCCAGCCCACCCTACAGAAGAATAAACTTCAGAAGAAATCCAAAAGTTATTTGTGTTACAAAGCTGTGTAACTGCATCATGAAGCATTTCAGAGAGAGCATCCTTCAGACTTCCAGCCTCTGCCATCTGTGCGTGGGGGCAAGCCATAAGCAATCTCAAAGCTTTTTTTTTCAGTGCTTCTAAATTCTGGTTGATATTTTCCCCTTACCTGTGACAGTACACACACAGGCAGTGTGCACCCAGCCAGGCTGAGCTGTGGGATCTGCAGTGCACTGCCTCCCAGCCCTGCATGGAGTATCCATACCATGGACACAGCAGCACGTGGTGGTGCTCACCTGAATCTCTCCCTTGCACAGCAGATCACTGCAGAGCCAAGCACAGCCCCTTGGAGTCAGAGGGGCTAAAACAAGGTAGTTAAGCTTTACAACACACAGAGCTGTACGAATCTAACCCTCCAGGATCTTAGGAGTGTCACCACCATCCTGCTGGGAAAGAGAAGCTGGTACTGTGCAAGGATCACAGCCTGGATCATGCCTGAAAGGGCTCCTTTGGTACAAGGGCAAGAGCACAATCCAGATGGCATCCAGTAATTTAAGATGATTCAGTAATTTGGGAACAAGGCAAAAAATCAGAGGGAAGCAGAGCATTAGCAGAGGCCACAGGAGAAATAAAGAACAAACCAACACAACACCCTCCTTGTTCCTATCTGTCAGGAATTGCTGTCCCAAGAATAGCCTATTCAGAAACCAGGAAACTCAGAGAGCTGCAGGGAAGGGCTGAGTCATGGCCATTTGGAAAGAAAAAAAACCCCAACCAACCACAAAACAACCAGAAGGAAGGAGAGAAAACACGGGACAACAGCTGTTCTGGGTCTTGGAGATATGAGCAATTCAATCCAGAACATATTACCCAATCTTTGTTTTCAAAAGCTCTGCAAACACGTGGTACTGCCATAAAAAGCAGCTGGCCCTCCCTCTGCTCCTGGGAGGCAAATTTAGCTCTGGTTGAATGGGGAGAAGCTGGTGGTGCTTCCCAGCACCAGGCCCTTGGCACAGCACCCACTTGACTGCAGGGGGCTGCCAGGACACAAACTGTTCATGCCCTGGTGTTTGTTCCTCTGCAGCATTGGCACCCCAATATCACAGACTTACAGGCTGTACAAACACTTTCCCAAAGGGAAAGCACAGTACATCTCAGAGATGCTATTAGCAGAGAGTGAGGAGCTGTTGCCCTTCCCCACACTGGAAGGGCACGAGGTAAAACTTCACTGGGATGGGTTTCCTATGGCTCTGTGAAGGGCTGAGCAGAAGCCAAGTGCCCCCAAGTCACACCCAACCTCAGCAGTGCCTGTCTCTGGCCCCCAGGCTGCAGTCAGGTTTTGCTCAAGTCTTCCCGCATGAAAACCTTTGTTCTGTGACCTAAATGAAATCAACTTTACAATAATTTTCCCCAGGACAATAATCCTGTTCACTCGCCCATCACCAAACAGATTATACCTGCTCTCCAGCTGTGGGGCTCTGGGAGGAAACACAAGGGATTTCTGAGCAACAAAGGGCTGTTTTTTAATACAATACCTCAATGTCCCCTCACTAATTGGGTGGGGGGTGTTTTCAATCAAATACCTGTGCTTCAAAACATGTTTGGAACAAAACCTCCAGTTCATGTTATCTTGCACTGTGAGGTACTGTCAGATTGAGGCTGCAGAGGTAAGAAGTGGCAAGACCCTGCAGGGATCAGGCTGACCCTGTCGTCCCCAGGCTGTGCCAGATCACCTTGTGCTCAGGTGTAACCACCTCAGCCACCACCTCTCGTCTTGGTAAAGGTTCAGCTGTCAAATGATGTAAGTCAGGGCTTTCTTTGTAAAGATATGAGCAGCAGATCCCATTTTCAGACATCAGTGCTCACTAAACCAACACTGCCTGAGGTGTGGAGCAAGGCAGGAACCATCTGCCTCTGCACATACAGCCCAACAGCAAGAGAGAGCATGTCTGTGCTTTTCCTTCTGACAAAGTTCTTTCAGCCTGAGAGTGGGATGCGTTGCTGATTTTTTTAGGGAGCCAATATAAACCATGGAGGGAACTCAGAGAGCCCAATTTACCCCTCTGCAGCAGTCCAAGTGTCTCTCCCTGCAGCCTGCACATGTCCCTTGTCCCAGGGAAATGCATCCTGATGAGAAAGCAGTTCCCACAGAACTCACCTCTTCCCAGCTCCAGGCATGGCTGGGATACCCATAACACCTTCACACATAGGCCCAACCTTGACACTAACTCCCAAAATGAGAGCTCAAGGAGACTGTCCCAAAGCAAACAGGCTCTCATGGCTCAAATTGTGAGTGAAATTCATTTTCCCTGTGCCCACACAATATAAATAAGGAGTAAATAAAGATGAAACACAGCCACAGCATGGGCTGTGCATGGACCACAGGAAGAGGTGATGGAGGGAATTCAGGATTCTAAGGTGGAATGCAAGATGGAATAGTAAGTATATAAACTTCAAATGAGAATACTTCCAAAAACACCTTCCAAAACTGTTAGCAGGGAGCCAGGCTGCAGGGCACGGTAGGGAAGGTTGTCTTTAGAAATGCAGGGACTGGGTAGGAAAGCAGGTTTGGGAAAACACAACAGTTCCAGGGCAAAGGGACTACCAGCTCAGTACAAATGCTTTATCTTAAATTCTGTTAATCTATAGGAGAACTGGATATTATTCCATTTTCTTACATATAAAGTAGTCAAAGGATATAACTATTATTAATATATTAATATCTATATTAATAAAACTATTGTTAATTAAGTATTATCAATATATTATTAGTAACCTTACTAATCACAGTAAGTAACAGGGAAATATATTCCTTAACTTGCCCAGAAAGCCCTAGCTCATCTCTTCATTCCCTGATGATCTCAGGCTCCACTGTGCCAAGAGATACAAAGTCAAGCATGCACAGCTGGCAGCTCTTCTTCACAGCTCCTCTGATGCTAATCACATTGCATCTTTGGGGTTTTTTCTTGTACTTTCTTACTCTAAATTCAGGCCTGCTAAGAGACTCCAGATTAAAGACAGCAGCCTGTAGTGCCTCACATGGGATATGAAGCAGCTTCACTCCTGCCTTCACCCTCTGCCCAGGACTAGCACAGGGCTCCTCTCAAACAGTCGTTTTTCACCACCCCAGATACACAAGTTTTAATTTGCAGCCACAAGGGAGTTCAGAATGAATGGGCCCTAAGCAAAACTGTAACAGCAGCCAAGAGTTTCCCTGAGTGTTTCATGCCAGAAATGAAAACTGCTCTGCCCCTGCCTCAGAGACTTTATTGTGGTGAGAAAATGGATCTGCTCTAATTATGTTCCCTTTGATCATAGAAGGAGATAGGTCCTGTGCAGAGCATGCAAAGATCTGACATTGCTTAGGAAAGTGGCACTGCTTCTCCCCAGCTGTGACACAGATCCCAAGTGTAAGTCTGGGAGCAGCAGGAGAACAAGGTGAGTATCACATCCCAAGGCAGAAGTTGCTCATCGTGTACCTACAGCTCTGTGTTTGCACACCTGTGTGCTCAGGTGCCCTGCTCTGAAACCTTCAGCAGAGTCAGCTGGCTCCGGGTTAGAGTCCTGTGCCTGCATTACAGCTGCAAAACCAAGTCCTGGAAGCAAAACCAACTAAACACCTCCACCAGTTTTGCAGAACAACACTACAAACTATCACTGCTCCTGTATGAGGGAAAGGGAAGAGCACTGTCCAATTAAAATCCTTTCTTTTAGAACACCACTGGCTGCTGCTAAGAGCCAAGAGGCATATCACCATCTATTTGCTGTTTCCCAACACTCCTGTCCTCCCTGTTGTCAGCAGCTTTGCACAGATCAGGCTGGAGAACACCTCCTGGCAGCTTGATGAGAAGTTGCCACACCTGTCTAGAAGCTTGAAGGTATATTCAGTCTTGCTGCCTTCCTTATTATTTTAACCTTCCTATTATGCAGACACTTATTGCCTCCCTGTCTCACCTGGCAGCCACCAACTTTTCCCTTTGCTTAGTGCAAAGCTGAGTAAATGTGAGACTGCACACAGAAACTGTCACATGGTACATTCAGCACATGTACAGAGCCCTGGCAATAGTGGCAAAAGTGATGCACAGCTCCATTGCAGACCCTACAGAAACCACTGTTTGAAAAAAACTTAGCTTCTTCCAATCTAGGATATTCACTCCTGATTAAAGCAACCGTAAGAAATCAACTGCAGGGCTTTAGGATGTACCACAGACAGATGTAGAACACTGAATTTCATCCTTCTCTTTACTCACAAGGGAAAAACTGGTCTTGGATGGGGGCAGACACTAGATCTATGTGTATTTCCTTCCAAAACCACCCGTCCTCATACTGATACTCTGCATCAACCACATCCTTTTAACACATGTATTTATCTGCTAAATTCACATCTGAAGGGGAAAAATGATACTCTTTTACATAATACAATTACTTTCATCCCTTCTTTTGCTATGTAAGACAATGGCAACACTTCTGCAGGTGACAATGCCATGACAAGGACCCAAACAACCCCAAAACACACACAGTGGGGGAGTTGTGGATGAGCTAGTCGAACCTCTGGCTGAACACCCTTTGGCTGCAGCTCCCAGAGTTATGTTTACCACTTGTGATTCCTCCAGAAGGAAAGCAGTGGCCACAGTATGGCTTCCCACACACAGAAGTGGCTGATTAGGAAGTGACTTCAAAAACCATGCCCATAAACCAAAACCAGGTGCTGAGGAGGACACCATCCCTCCTGTGATAACAGCAGCTGAGACAGAGTTCCAGGCAGAACATAAACACAAGGAATTGAGTTTCAGAACTGAATTTCAGCTGCAGGACCTGTTGAGGAACATAAGATGCTCAGCACATACTTCAGTCTTCCTAGGAAGAGCTCAGGTTCTGAAATCAGAGAAGCTCCCTCCATGTTACCTGTCCCAGTCACACCTGTGGCAAGATCTTTTAGTACTCAACATATGAACACAACATACCCTCTCCCAGCACCTCCCTGAGCAGACACAGTCCCCACAACAGCAGCTGGGCAGGACTGACCACATCTGCTCCACTTGGCATCACCCAGGGGACATCAGGGGATGTTGTTCCATCACCCTGCCCTTGTCACAGCTTCATCCCCACCTGTGCTCAAGCCACACCACTAGACAACCTCCTACCAATTCCTGAAGTCATTGCCTCCCTGCCTGCAAGCAGGAATTCATTCCTCACATAAGGCCTCAGGCAAATAGAGCAGGTACATCCTTAAATGCTTCCGAGGATTTCCTGGGGCACAACATCAAGACAGAGAAGCCTTTGGGAAAGGGAAGTTTTCAGCCTGTGCTTTCCACACTGACACAAGTTTGTATAGTTGCTAAGCACAAATGAATGGCACACTGTGGTTATACACTGTGCTAGGTAACGCTCTGGTTTCCCCTGCTGCCTGCTCTGGTCACACTCCAAAGGCACCAGGGCCCCTGCCAAAATGCCATTAGAGCACGTTGGATGAAGGGAACAAACAGGATCTCATGCACATTCCCAAAGCATTTCTCAAGAGAGTTTTGCATACAGCCCAAATGCGCTATAATTATAACTTAAATCTTTTCTACTTAAAAATCAGGTGCCTGACCTCGTCTACCACCTGATATTTTAGGCTCAGCCTAAAATAGGGTGCCAACTGCCAAACCCCTCACCATCTCTTACTGGGGCAAGGAGAACATCTCTGGACAGCTTTGCCTCAGGCCAAAGGGCACACACCTACGCTCACAGTGACCTGGAGAGGTTTAACCTTGAGCATGACTCCCGTGGATGATCCAGAGGACGTTGGCACAGGGATGTCCATCCCAGTCTGCCTGTTTCTGCTTCCCTGCACAGCCCTGGAGCTCTCCCCGGGATCCCAGCCCTATTCCTCCCTTTAGCAGCAATCACACTCCCCTGTGCTTTTCCTAAAGCAGCTGAACACTGCCTGACAGCTCTTACCCTTTGCCTCTCCGGTTCTTGGGAGGCAGCGCCAATATCTCACCACTTTAATGGTTCAAGACCTCCCAGCTTCCCACTAACATCAATTCCTTGCTATTTGCCGCTGTGCTGTGCTATGCATTAGCCGAGCGAGCTCTCCTCCTTTCACACTGATGACGGACAGTACCATCCACACCATCAACCATTTCTCCTCCCGCTGTCAAGACACCCGAGCTCCTTCTGGCTGCTCTAAAACGGGCTCCTCATTCCTGGGGGGTCAGCGCACAGGCAGTTCCAGCCG
>NW_008655539.1:0-18539 GCF_000695815.1 Acanthisitta chloris
CCTTGTAATCAGTACAGAGAAAGGATCTTCTCGTTAGGGCAGCTCAGCCTGAGCTGAATTTCAGTGCTCTGGTCTCATTCGCTTCTAGAAACACTTTTGTTTTCTTTTCTTTTCTTTTTTTTATATTGGGTGTATAGGAAACCTGGTGATATGAGCCAACCACATTGGTGGGTGGGATCAGTTGCACAGTGGCACCCACAGTTGTCAGGTGGGACATCTTTGAGGGGTGATAATGAAGGCATTGGTCAGAAGTCCTGTTTAAATAGTTTGCCCAGTGCAAAATGCTTTTTACAGACTTGAAGGAAGGCTTACATCTTAAAGAAATATATCTGCATTTCTTACTCTTCTAAATGCAATAGGCCTTTGTGTATGATGGAGATAGAAGATCATCTCCAGAATCTTCTCACTGTTACAAGCAAAATACAAATTGAAACTACCCATAGTCAAATGGGTTGCAGAAAGTAACACACATCTCTTGCCCCTTTCAGTAAATCATATGAGCATCTGTATACAGACAGATCCCTCCTGTGCTGCTAACAGCTGTTGATAGGCATATTAGAAACTGCTTCAAAACATTCTGCCGAAGAAAAGCCCAAAATGTGCCTGTAGGTGTTTCTTTCCTAAGTGGACTGACAAGCCGGAGAGGGGAAGTGTGTTTGAGAGAGCGTACAAGTGTTTGAGGCAACCTTGTGAATTTGAGAGGATGGAAAATTCTGTATCTGGCACAATTGGGAAAAGTGCTTTTAAACTAGACAAAATGTATTTTGTTTCCATTTTAAAAGTAAAATGAAAAATTGCTGTAGGATTTTTTCCCTATGATGTTAGATTTTTGAGTAAAAACATAACAACTTGGACAAGGCTGGTGGAAGCTTAGTCTATATGAGACCATCTTCATAAGGCAAAGGTGGGAGAAATGTGGTCTGAGCCTGTGTGAGCCCTTTGACTGAACAAGCAGGTCTGCTGTTTATAACTGGAGTTGGTTGTTTATGGCTGTAAACTGTAAACTGAGGGGGAGAAGGATGCAGGTGGTGTAACTCCAACCTGGACTGTTGTCATCTGGGGAGTGTATAGTGCCATCTGCCAAGAGCTGTGCCTCAGCCCTGTCACTGTCTCAAAGTGGTGGCAAATTTGAGGGGTTAGGTGCTTGAACGTGCAAGGTCAGTCCTTGGTGAACCTGTCCTGGTTTCAGGGAGACATTTCAGCCATTTTTTTGGGTGCCTTTAATTGCATGTCTCCTGCTTGTGTGCACTAGTTTCTCCAACATGTATTTTACCACTTGGTTTCTCCATACCTCCTTTCACCTCCTGTGTGCTGCTGTAGCTGCAAGTAGTGCAAAAGGGGCTGCCTGGGCAGACCCCAGCATTGCCTCTTAGGGCTGCTGTTCACTCTTTGAAATCAGTAGATTTGGACTTTCTGAGCAGAAAAAGCATATTTCTCTTCGTAGTGGTCACTTTATGGTTTTAAGGGTGGAGAGAATGAGTTAACTTTATATTTTGATGGAATGTAGATTTAAATTATGATTAAAATGAGATCTTAGGAAAAATGTTTATAGATTTATGAAAAAAGAGCTATTTTAGATAGTTCTGTGAGGTAAATGTACTTGTCAAAAAACTTATTATTTGAGTCCTGTGGTCTGTCTGAATGCATTTGACATGATCATTATTCACTTGTACCATTTGTTTCCTGTCTCATTATATAAGTTAGCAAACCACTCTAGGGTTGCCTTTACTTTTATTTGCATTAGAAATTGCACCATGAAAAATGTTCTTATTGGGTTGCCTGCTGCTGAGCCAAGAGCTGTAAATAAAGTGGTTTCTAATTGAAATCCAAGAGAACCACAGAGCCATTATAATTAATGTACCTTTTGGGTTTTCTCTTTCTCTTTTTAATATTGCCACATATCTTTTTTTTATAAAGTGAACCAAGGCTCTCTTCTTCCTAGTTACCCTTAACTTGAAATAGTTACTTCTTGCTGTTAGTGTCTCTGTACACTTTTCTGGGTAAGTGAACAGTGCTACGAAGAATACCGGGGGCTGCTTTGCTCTTTAGAATGTACTTTTCGAGAAGAAACCTTCTAGACAGGAGTGAGGAAAAGGTGTTTTGTGGAAAGCACTGTGTGAGCATCTTGTGTTCTGCAGGCAGATGTTACTGAGAATTGGTTTGCTGCTTTTGACAGGGAGGGTGGGCACATGTTGCCACTCGTGTTTTAATGGTATACTCCATCTGCTGTCTAGCCAAGTCTCCTTCTGAACATGAAAGTTCTGTGCCAAATGTAACATCAAATCCAGATAAAAGCGGTGGGGTGTTTTCTCCAGTACTCTGTAAATGTTAAAACCCAAAGTGTCTGAGAGGGTGGGCAAATCCAGATCATCTTGTGTATCTGGTTCTTTGCTTATTTTAAAACAACAAATACATGTAATTCCAGTTGGTTGTTAATTTGAAACACATAGGCAAGTATTCTTTTGATCTGTAAATGTCTGTTTTGTTGGGGGGTTTTCAGTTAACTAATTTGGTGTTATCTGCTTTATTCATAGAGTTCTTATCACAGATTAGGTAATGTGTTGGATTCCTGTCTCTTGTGATGAATGTTATTTTTACCACTCTTGCAAAGGCTGGTGCTATGCCACTAAATAGATTTATTTTTTTCCTCTCAATGTTAAGGAGATGCAGCGAGTATGTCATCCATTCTTAAGGTTCAGAATTCATAATACTCATGTGCTTTGCTCTAATTATCTGCAGTATAATTTTTAATTTTTTTATTCTGCGTATTGACATGGTAATTTTTTGTTCAGATATGACAGCCATGAATCATTCGGCAAGTTATTTGATTCACATGGATGATTTTTTCTTCTCTTTTTATTTTATTTTTTTATAAGGGCAGTAGGATGAGAACTATTTTCTTACTACTTCACCAGATTTAGGAGTGGGAGCTAAGATCCTCATAGCTTATTAGAAACAAAACAGATGCTCACAGCCCTGTGAGGCTAGAATTGGGCATCTATGGTGGTTCTTTAGGCACGGGAGTGGAGTCAAAAGCTTGAATTGTGATGGTGGTTCTTTAGGCATGGGAGTGGAGTCAAAAGCTTGAATTGTGTCAGGATTTCCCATCTTACCTAAAGTCTTTCAGTTTAGGACTTTCCAAAAGACATGAACTCACTGGAACTTATGACATTCTCAAGTCCAGAGCAAGTTCCTTCTGATAATAACTGACACTAAGGAGGCAGTTTATCCATTTGAGGATATGGCTAAAATGAACATACAAATGAGCCTACTGTCTTGCCAAAAAATTTATTTTTATTGAGCATCATCTTGTTAAGAGCCTATAAGAAGCTGAGAAGTAGAAGTGAGATCTGGAAGAAGTAATTTAAAGCATCTGAAATTGTTAAGATAGTATGAACCAGAAACCTCTTGCTGACTCGATGTTCTGTTATTTCGGGCATCCGAAATACACCAGTCTCTTGTTTGTGTGTGAGATCTATACCTTGGACAGCAGGCAAGTAAAGTCTTGTCCACAGAATTATGCTACCATTCTTCTCCCAGGTTAAATGGTCTGTGTAACCCCCTAAAGAAGGTAAAATAGTGGTGAACCACAGATTGTCAGGTGAAGCTTCATGTCTCTTACCACTGGAGAAGTTGCGTAGACTGCACTTGCTATTTGTGCTTTGAAAAGGATGGAGACCTACAAGGATTCCCAGATCTCCTCTTCCTCAATGGACTCATCAGGAGCCTGAAATTAGAGATGCCTAAGGTCTGTCCATCTCAGGATTTTGTGTCTTAAGTAGTCCTGTGTCATCCAGAGAAAATTACTAGTTAGGTATCTTTTACCATAAGAAATATTTTTCAGTTCAGGACTTCATAGCTCAGACCAGTGAATAAATTATCAGAATCTCATCTTCAGGTTTTCCTGACGGGAATAGGTATATCTATTGAAAATAAGGACATTTCTCAGATGGATCTCCAGGACTGTGGTTATGTAGTTGTACCCTGGTTTGCTGGTGAACAGAGAGGGGCATCACCAGCTGCCTCAGCATTGCCCCTGCACAAAGGGTACCAGAGAGATGTTTCTTCTCTTGCACAAACACAGAAAGATTGTCTCCATTCGTTGTCAGCTCCAGATGTCTTTGTGGCCTCATCTGGAAGGAGAGCCCTTCTGGGTTGTGGCTTCTGCTGGTATGGCCAGCAAAAAGAGAAGGCTGGAGCTGGCTGGAAGTAAGGTGCACCAGACCAGCACTCTACTGTTTTCAACAGTTTTTTGTATTGTGCAAAACCACTGTAATAGTTTTTGAGAAGAAAGCATTGTCTGTGTATCAGAAGGTCTCTGGGGAATGATGGCTGAGACTTGCAGGGCTTCAGGAAGTGTCAAAAAAGTCTGATAATTCAAGGTCTCCCTGTGAAGGAAGATGACTTTATGCTGTCCCTCTTTTTGACAAGGGCAGGAGATCCTGAAGGAACAGGGCATTGCAGTTGGTTCATACAGACTATTTCAGCATTGCAGAACTCGGTGTCCAGATTGCAACTGAAACTTCTAGTGTGCAAAGGAATTTCAGTCCACTGTTGAATCTAGACCTGATGTCATGCCTTAACCCCAGACAGCAACTAAGTACCATGCAACCACTTGCTCACTCCCTACCCCCTGCTCACTCCCCACCCCTGGCGGGGTGTGGAGGAGAATCAGAAAAGGGTAAAACCTGTGGGTTGAGATAAGAACAGTTTGATAATCGAAAGAAAGTAAATAATAACTGGAATGAAAAGGGAGATAACAAAAAGAGAGAGGGGAGTAAATTCCAAGAAAGACAAGTATTGCACAATACAGTTGCTCACCACCTACTCACCCATGCCAAGCCAGTCCCTAAGCAGCAATACTTCCTCCCCAGTTTATACACTGGCCATGATGTTCTCTGGTGTGGAATATTGCCTTGGTGCTCCCCATCAGCTATTTGTGCACCTCTTCACTGGCAAAGCCTGTAAAACTGAAAAGTCCTTGACTAAGAGTAAGCACTACTTAGCAATAACTAAGACATTGGTTTGTTATCAACATTTTTCTCAGCCTAAATCCAAAACACAGCACTGTACCAGCTACCAGGAAGAAAATGAACTCTATCCCAGCCGAAACCAGGACACTTGGTAAAACTCATGTGCAGAAGAATGAGAGAGATGCAGCATTTGACATAGCTAGGCATTGCTGGAAAATACACCAGCAAGACATTATTAGAGCTCAAAGACTTACCTGAGTCCTGCATTACCAGAGATGTTGCTGCAGGGAGAGATGAGGTAAAGAATGCCTTAAGATTTATCTGTGAAATGGACTTGCTCCATGCCAATGCCCTGTAGGAAAACTGAAATGAAAATCACATCTATAGCAGGGTGCTTGCTCCAGGCCAATGCCCTGTAGGAAAACCGAAATGAAAATCACATCTATAGCAGGGTTCTCAATATTTAAAACATAAAATAAAAAATTTAGTCTCACTGAAACTCTTTTAAGTTTTCAAAGATTTAGACATTCATGTTGTTGTTATCTGGTACAGCATCTGATAGACAGACTTTTTTCATGGCTCAGATTTGCAGTCCAGAAATGCTAAGAACAGGACAGAAACAGTACTCTTGATTATCTTTTGTCTCATGCAGTTACTTCTTTTCCAGAAGGCTTGTCTCTGAATCTTCCATAAGGACAATTTGATTTTGAAAATAAATTATTTCTTTTAGGTAGGACCATTACCTAGTAAAAAAAGAAAGCATTGTTTTGTACAAGCCAAAATCACATTTACTGTTGTTCTAGCCTGATTCTTGGCATCTGAAGGAAAACAAATCTTTGTGCATTAGGTATTCAGAGGCAACCTTAACTCATATATGCAGTGCCTTCAATATGTATTATCCATTCTTCTTATTGTCTTTTAACTGAAGTATAGTAGTAAGAATTCTTTACTGCACGTTAAAGAAACAAATGTAAGGTTGTTCATACATTGGAGAAAATCCTTTCATAATCTTGTATCCCTCCCCAGGAGGTCTCTGCTTGAAATCTTTTACCAGATGAGGCTGCTGTTTGAACACCTACCTTATGCTCATGCCGGTTGATGTTTTCCTACCTTTGGGTGTACTCTTGGGGGAAGGGTGTTTTGACAAACCTTGGCACTATAGAAGTTTTGGAGCCTGCACCTGAGTTAAAGACCATGAGGTCTAGCCAAGAGGAATAGTGGTGTTCCCTTAGCACAAGTGCTGGTGTTGTGCCCTCGGAGGTAAGTGCAAGCAAACAATGATGCCTTAGCATCTCTTCAAGCACTTCAGGCCGTACAGTGGTAGCGCCAGCCTTCCCTCTAGCAGTGTGCCACCATGCTTCCATAGTGGGAATGTGTTTCATCATGGCAGGTGTTCTTGGAGACTTGTGCCCCTGCTATACCTTCCCTTGTCTCTGGCTGTGTTGAAGCTTTGGGGAGATCTTGAGCTGCTTACCCTGGGTGAGGGAGGCTGATGTACTGCCTGAGGAGGTCTGGCTGGTGTTGAACAAGCTGCTTTTGCTTCTGGCTTGCTCAGCACCTTGTGATGTCTCTCAATTTTCCTTTCTGCTGAAGTTGGTTTTACCTCCTGTTTTAATTGTTTTAAAAATCAACTCACAGTCCTTCCTCACTCCTGTTCTACAGCTCCAAGTTATGTTTGCTGGTATTTGCAGTGATGAAGGTTGTTAGAAATGGCATTTTTGGTTGCATTTTTCAGTCATGAAGGTCACAGTCAGAACTAAAAATACCTGAGGCTCATGACATTACTTTTCAATCCTCTGGTCATAGTGCTTTGTAGCCACAGTTCCTTGGGCAGTTCCCAAGTCTGTTTCAGTGGAAAGCATCCATGCTGCTCACAGTTACCAATTACTTTACCAGTCAGATCTCTCGACTAGATAATCCAGAGGCTTGAATCTCCTGTAAATGAAAAGTGAACAGAAGGGAAACTATGAGTGTGTCAGCGCCACCATCTTCTTTCCAGAATCCTGTGATAAATCTGATAACACTGTTCTGAGAATTGCTTGCCTACTAATTATTGGAAAAGCATTATCTTTTCTTTGTTTCTGTAATTAGCATTTCAGCTTGAGACTAGGGTTTGATGATAAATGAGCCTTGTATGGCATAGGCTCAGTAAATGAAGAAAAACTGAAGTCTGTGTTTGCTTATTCTCTTCCTCCATGAGACAAACAAAACTGAGCTGATCTCTGAGTAGAAATGGTGTCAGAAATGATGTGGTCTAAAATAGGAGGTTGTTTTTGTTTCTCCGTTTCCTCATTGGGTGGCTCACTGTACATGTAAACAATGCAATAAATAAATACTCTAAGCCCAATCTTAGCTAAGATAACCATGACAAATCTTTTTATGTGTTTCTAAATCAGAGGATACAAATGCATCTACTACAAGCTGATAGGAGAATTATAGACTAAGTCTTTAAAAGCATGATCTGGAGCAGCCAAGATTGCAGATAGCACACTCTAGAACTTAATATCCATGTAAAAAAATGATGGAAAACGATGATGTAAAAATATTGTGTGTCCATTTCAGATAAGCCTTTTCAGAACAGAGATTGGGCTGAAAAGCTAAGGCAAGCCCTGTGAAGTGGTACTGAGGTTCTGTCTGCTGTGCCAGCTTGTAGAGTTTGAGACTGAGAACTTGATATGTGGGCACCCGAACAACAGTGTCTGAATGCAAGATTTCTCTTAACAGAATGTGTGCTAAGTGCATTATTTAGTTTGTTTAAAGATATTAAGCTTGTTCTGGAGATATTGGAGGTCTTTAGCAGACTATTTGCAGTGATAAATCATAGAGGCTTCTCTAAATGACAGCAGATGGACATCAGAGAGAGAGGGAAACCTGTGAGCAGGCTGTGGAAAGTTATTCCAGAGGGAAAACTCAATGGCTCGAGTTAACAGGACTTTAGAATATGTCCACTGCTATCCCCTAGCAGCCAAAACTTTTATGAGGTTCAGTTTGCACAGATCCAGTTGCTTGGAAGGAGATTATGTGTAATTCATGCTAGATTTGGGTCACTGTGACCTCAGACAAGATTGTGACTTGAAATGAGAGGTGATCCTCTGGCTTGTGTTACAGAGCCCCAGTTCCTTCACCTTCATGCAAAGCACCATGCCAGGACTCCAGATGGATCATGGGGAAATGTGGGCTCTTGAATTGTCTGGGACAATAATTTGAGCTTGATATGCGGCACAGCTGAAAATGGTATGAAATGGCCAGGTATACATTAGTTTCGGTTGGAAGTGTGATGCTTGGTAATATTACAGTAATTTTGAAGAATTACTTGGTCAATTGGTATATATGATAAAGCCATAGATGACTTGCAATTTTATCATTTTCAAAGTGTTTCCTGCTTAAATTTTGTTCCCAAGAGAAGATGCTATGGTGATGTGTTGCACGTGCTATAGTGAAGGTTTCCTCCCTCGTGCTTGTTACGTGCTCTCTGGAAACTCTTTCCTCCTGTTCAGCTAAGAAATAAGATGGCAATTTTGTCAGAAATAAAGCTTTAGCCATTTAAAAGGCCCTTTTCTTATGGTGTTCTTTTGTTCTTCTTCTCCACTCCCCACCCCAGTTGTCCACAAAATTAGAAACAAACAAACAAACCCAACCAAGACAAAACAAGTTAACCCCCTCACTAGCCAAATAATTATCTTTAGCCTACCCCTGAGGGGAGACATTAGTCTTTGGGTTTTTGTCTATATTTCTCTCAAGTAACTGTTAAGCAGGATGAACATGCTTCTTGCAGAATGATACATGTTTACTTTGTCACTTCTGTATCAATAAAGCACCTAGGTGTCCTGTGTCTTTCACAA
The DNA here is from genome assembly GCF_000695815.1 of Acanthisitta chloris. Taxonomy (NCBI): domain Eukaryota; kingdom Metazoa; phylum Chordata; class Aves; order Passeriformes; family Acanthisittidae; genus Acanthisitta; species Acanthisitta chloris. Next base: position 8,816 of record NW_008655539.1, read on the forward strand.
GCTGACAAACTGGACAGAGTGTTGTGCTGATAGACCTGCATTTAGTGTGGGCAGTAGCTTGAATGTGAAGTTAGAGGAGCTGCAAACATGCCTACTCCAAAATTGAGCTGGTCTTCTAAGAGAAGTTGTAGAATTGATACTCAAAGCTTCAGAGGCTGCATATCTGTACCTGTAGGGTAATTAGGCAGAATGCTCATAGCTTAGCTAGGAGACCTTTTGGGAGCATTGTTGTTGGTTTTGCAAGTATTAAATGCAGAATCTGAACTTGTAAAAAATGTGTCTAAGTTGTGCCTAGTCCTTGACTGCAAGCTGAAGGTTTTGTGGCATTGAAAAGCATAATCCTTTCCCCTTTTCTATGCTACTTCTGATTATGTGGAATACTAGGAAAGGAGGCTGAGGACTGGCAAATACTACCTGCCCTGCAGGAAAGTCTGTATAAGGGAAAAGATTTCTACAGGGATGGACAGCTAAGAGCTTTTAATGTAATGAAGAAGAAAATAGTCAGTGGAGCTAATACATGTGGGGAATAAATTCTTCATAGAAAGTTGAGGAATGTTCTGAAAATGGTAAAAGTAATTGTGAAAGCTGAATGGCGTGGCATTTAATTATGTAAGGAACCGAAGAGGCTAAAAAAATAATAACCTGGTATATCAGAAAGCAATTTAAAATATAAGCTAGGGAAAATGGAATATTTCTGTCACAATAAGATGAATTCCACCACTGGCTGCATTGATTTAATGTCTCGAGTTTTGTTCCAAACAGATCTGTAACTACGGAGTGGAAGGGGGTAAAAAGGCATATTTTTGTTCCCTTGGCCTCCCAAGCCAACCGATTTCCCTTCTCAGCGAGAATGGTGAGAAAGATCTAGATAAATATACAGACAGGACTTCAGAATTTAACCAGCTCTGTTGGTCATCCAATCTCCAGTTGTCTGATGTAATTGTCCTTTTCAAAGGGATCATTTGAAGCAGAGCTTCATATGCTTTGTGAATGTAAGCAAACTAAGCTTGTTAGTGTACAGTGAGAAGGCCAAAGCTGAATTCTTGTGGGTATTCACAGCCTTTAATAAATAGTGCAGTGGTGCCGAGGAGGAATCGTTCCTTACACCCACTCACCCTTAAGATGTTTCCCTTCAATTCAGAAATGAATATTCAGTTGAAAAGTTATTATACATTTTATGTCTTTCAAAATACTCTTGGCACTGCATAGGAGTCAGTCTGCAGAGGGGTGGGATAGGTTGGGGGATTTTTTTTCCCACCTACCTTCTGCAGGGAAGATCTGAAGCCAAGAAGTAGCTGTTAGACTTTTAGGTTTGTCTGCTTATTTGGTTGGGGTTGGGTGTTTCTTTTGGTCTGGTACTGCTGTTTCCTGAGCAGTAGAGCTCCTGCTCCATCTGCTCAGGGCAGGGTTGGCATGTTAGCATGGTACGAGAGGTCCAGACAGGACTGTTGACAGAAGATCTTGCTGTGACGTGTTCCCAGCTCTGCCAAACTGGAACAATTAGGGCTAAAGCTTGTTATGGGGAGTGCCCACTTGGAAGAAATTTTCTTTGAGTGATTGGGGAATTTCGTTTAGGAGAGTACCTGTTTAACAGTAATTTTGCAAAGGGAAAAAACAGTTTGAGGTTTTTTGGAGGAAGCAGGGTTGTTTATTGATGTCATTTTCGGCAATGATTTTGTTTGAACAGTTTTAGTCGCCTCATAGTTTAAAGTAAGGAACTGAGAGTGCAAGCACTGCAAGAGTGTAAGCCTGGGGTATTAAGAATAATGAAAAGAAGAACTGGCTGAAATGTGTTGCAGGACTCTTTGTACTGAGTGATTGGATGATAAAATGATGGAGGAAATTGCTCACAGATAAATGAAAGCAATGTGTTCAGGAGGAGGAGGATGGTCACAATGGGTGTATGCCCTGATGAGTGCTACGCCATTTGTTAACTGCTCTGGAAGGAGACTTTGTGGTCATCCTGTAAAAGTGACAGTGTAATGATTGATGAAACGAGTGTCAGTACTCATTAGTGAGGGAGCAGAAAGCAAAACAGAAAGCATGAACATGCTACCGTGTAAGTGTGTGACGCACCTCTACCTTCAATGGTCCTCCCTGTCTTCAATCTCACCTCTCCCAGTCCACAAAATATAAAGATGAAAAACCCAAAGTATAATGTGACAGAGAGCTACTAGGAGTCCTCTGTCTGGATAGAAACCCACCCAAATAATGAATGCCATGATGAAGGAGATGGGGAGTGAGCATCCACTGTCCTTCCCAGGAGATGAGCATGAAACAAGCACATGAGAGCTGTGAAGAAGAAGGTGATGGTTTCTCAGGTAGCTCTAGGAATGTCAAGCTTGTACTACCAGCCAGGTTGCTCTCTGAATTCAATAAGGAGAGGACAAGAAGTGGTTATGTGGTAGGAGATATTGGAGTATTTTCTCCTGGATGGGACAAGCTGAGCCCTAGCCAAGGGAACTGGATTACATTCTGGCCAGTGCCAGAGCAGCCGCTGGATGCAGTCACTCAAGGCAGGCACCTTCTGGGTAATGCCTGTGGTGTAACTGGTGGTCTAGTGCTTCTAGTGTGAGAACCCATTTGCTTTGTGTGACTGGTGTACATCTGACCAGTAGCTCAAGTCAAAACCAGTTTAAACAGAATCTCACATTGTACAGTATGTGTTATTTGAAGTCTTAGACCCTACACATGAAAAACTAACAGATTTTGGAATTCATAATCTATCTGTGTGATAGCATTTCATCTGTAAGATGAACCATTTGTCTAAGACATTTTCTCTGGAAATAAATGTCATGCAATATTCCTGAAACATTTCAAAGATGTAGAAATGAGCACATAAAAATAATTATGCATGCGTGAAGAATCCTGTCCTTAGAAGAGAATTTGAATTCCTAGAGTTTTTTTAGGGAGGCGCAAGCAGGAAGCTGAACATGGGTTAGGGAAGGACTACCTTATGATTATAAGGTTGATGGTTAGGTGAGGACTTCAAGCATGTGAGGAGAGACTGTGCTCTAATGTAGATGTGTTAAGTGAACCAAAGTAATGGTATATGATTGATGATCATTCCGGTACTATTAACTATTTTGTTGCTGATTTTGCCTGTTGATATTACTGTCTTTGTTGGTATTGCTTGTTTAATACATGCGCTCTGTTGTTGGGTTTATGTTCCTTATCTTAAAGTGGCTTACTTTCCCCTCTGCTGCTCCAAAAGTAATTAAATGCAGTTTAATCATGACCAACCAATTTAGATGACAAGATGCTCTTGGTCACCCTTGTAACAGAAATAATGGCAAATACAGTGAAGAAAACTTGTATTTCAGTGATTTCATTTGAAGTAGCTGAGGTTTATTCATTTCATGAAAGCTTATCAGCTGGTGTTTGTGAATGATTAGGTAGACATATGAAGGCTCCTGCAGGACTAATTCAGCCTTCATCTAGAAATCTTCCTCTTGTGTGTTGCTGTAACTTGCAGGTAGATGGAAAGTTGGATTTTCTGAAGTGTAAGATGACTGGAGAAAATCCCTGTCTTTGGTGTGTTGCCTAGAGTTCTACTGCCATCCTCCATTTTATCCCTGGAAAAATACCTGGTTTAACTTTCAGTGTGAAGCTTTGCTGATCAATATGTTACAAGCATAGTAAAGTGCAAGAAATTGGCTCCATTACTATCTTGAGATGAGAAATTGATTTAGCTGCATTCTCTCTCTGCTAATTCATCTGTGCTTTACGTTCCCATAAAAGGTATTATGTGCTCCTTATTTTCCAGCAGCGTCATCAATCCTAATGAAGAGAGAAGACTGAAAATTTATGTTGTGTGTATGGGATAGCTGATCTCTGACTTAGCTCTTAATTTGTAAATGTTGCTGTAGGCTTCACTTCTCAGCTTCTCCTTACTGTGCTTCAGTTGCATGCAAAATCTAGGGGCTGGGATGGAAGCAAAACTGAAGTATATGGCAAAGGAATATAAAGTTAGATTGCTTTTTAGTCTAAACCTCAAAAAATGAGATGCTGATTAAAATTTAATGAAAAGAATTAAAACCTCATTTGTGAATTTTACATACTTTTGCAGTATTTGGTCCTGCATTCATTATGTTGAGACTGTTTTCAGTGTTTATCAGCCATCAGTGCACTACCTCTGGCTCTAAAATGCCCAAAGTTTTACTTTTTAACAGTGGTATTATGTATCAAGCTTTGCACATATCTGATAGTTTATGTACACCTGCATATGAGGGGAATTGTAGCTCTAATGACGAAGGTGGTATAGCGGGAAAAGCAGTCAAAACAAGGAAGAAAAACAGGAAAAGGGTTTTCCTGGGCATTCCTATTGTTGCTTTTCACTGTGTCCATCAGCCTGGCCTCTGTAGGAAGCTACCAGGCATATTTTGTCTGCAGAATATTTTGGCATTTTTAGATTTAATACTAGGATTCATTGTTCAGAGCAGATGGATAAATGAAAAAGAAAACAAAACTATATACTGTGACTTTGGTTATTTTTTTAATTAAATTTAGACAGGTTCTAAACAGCTGTGTTAAACTGGGACAAAAGAAACTCCAACATTTTCTCTCTTGGCTTCGCTGATGTTAACCTTGGGTTTTCTGTATGTGTCTGAGTATTTCTTGTTACAGAAATGGTATGTACTTGCCAGTGGTCTAGAAGATTCAGTGTGCCTGTTACAGACCTAGAGGTGTTAAATACCAGTATAAAACCCAAGTCAGATAAAGCATTAAGTACAGGTGGGTCTGTTAAAAACTGTCTTATTTCAACAAAGCAAATTAATGGATTTGCTTAGAAAAGCTGTAAGCAGATGGGATTCAGGTAACCCCTGGTTTGCCTTTGGCTACATTTGTAGCATTTCAGCTCATATTTGTAGCAAGACATGGATGGGCACAGGTTTTAGTTACTGGGATACAATGTGATAACGCAAGACTTCAAGCAAGACTTCACTTAGATGCAAGAAAATCTATGTATCCCTGTGCCATGCTACTAGCGTTTACCATCAGCTGTGGTATTCTGTGGAACAAAGAAGTTTTAGGCAGGTCAGGCTTTGTAGGGAGCTCAGCTGTCTCTCATGGTGCATATTTTGATGGGTTGGTGCCTGGATTGTGCTGTGCACCTGTCTGTTTTCTGTGGGCTAGGGGAAGCAGAGTCTGGTGTTAGGCAGGACAAGGGAGCTGCTTGAGTTTGTTTCCCCCACCTTGCTGATTGACTAAGGGAGGGCACTCATTCTGTGCAAGGAACTGCTGGACTTGGGGGCAGCTTCTTGCTGTATGCAGTATCGTCACAGTGCATGGGACCTATTATCAGAGATTTTAAAAGAATTATTATAAACAAGTGAATCTAGCATGAAGGTGAGAGGAAGTAAATGCTGATTGATGTCACTGAGGTTATCTGTGATCATTTTTACATTTTCTTATTAAGCCTGGAATGACTTTCCAAAACCCAGCAGGGCTCAATGTGAATGAAGTTTTTCACAACGAATGAGCTGTGAATTGCCCCCAGGCTTGTTTCATAGAACCATAGAATACCAGGCTGGAAGAGACCTCAAGGATCATCTGGTCTAATCTGCAAGACTTTACATGGTTTTGTTGTACTCTGTAAGGTTCTTGTTAGCCCAGTCTTCCAGCCTATCCAGGTGTTCTCGCAAGGTGGTTCTCCCTTCTGAAGTGTCTGCTTCCCCACTTGGTTTGGTATCATTGGCAAACTGTATCAGAGTACACTTGATCACATCTTCCAGATCACTTATGAGGACATTAAACAGCATTGGGCTCAATGCTGGTCCTTGGGGGGACCTTACTTGTGCCACATTGCCAAAATAGCTCCTTTTCAAGACCTATTTACCACCACTGTCTGAGCGCTGCCTGTCAGCCACTTTCCCACTGACTGCACAGACCACTTGTCTAGACTGTAATGCATCAGTTTCTCTAGAAGAAGACTGTGGGAAACAATATAGAAAGTGTTGGAGAAATCCAGGTAGACAGTGTCTACTGCTTGCCCCACATCAACAGCTTTGTTGTAGAAGGCAATCAACTTTGTCAAGCATCATTTTCCCTTGGTGAATCCATGCTGGCTTTTCCCAATCATGTGCTTCTTTTCATTTGTGATAACCCCCAGCAGGATTTGTTCTATAACTTTCCCAGGGACTGAAGTATGGTTGATGGCCCTATAATTTCCTGGATCCTCCTTTAAGCCTCTCTTGCAGATGGGGGTGACATTAGCCACCTTCCAGTCTTTTGGAATGTCCCCCAACCTCCATGACTTCTCAAAGGTTACTTAGAGTGGCTTTGCAATGATGTCAGCCAACTTTAATACCCTCTGGTGTTTAGGGCCTTCCCTAAAAGCTGTCTTGACAGCAGTATTTACAAAAACAAATGTGTTGTTTTCATTTAAATAATTTAAGATGCCTTGTCTAGATATCTCTTCCGCACTGGGTGACAGCCTGATTTTATCTTCCACATCTTTGACTTTCATTAATCCCTCCCTTCCTGATTGCTATACCTTCTCTTGTTTGTGTGATCCTTGTTGTGTAGGTTGCAAACTCTAGGCCAGCAAATCTGCTCTCCATGAGAGCATGTCGTCTGCCTCTGGATTCTGTCAAAGCAGCCTGAGATGCTGTGAAAACTTTATGGTCCCTGCAACACAGGCAAGATGTTATTTTTTGCATCAGCATAACCCATTCCTCATTTTGCAGTAGGCGCCAAGCTGAGTAAGAAGAAAAGATTCATCTACTTGTACTTCTGTCTGTAGTTTGAAGGACTGTGGATGTATTAATCTCAGAGATTTGACAGTGGAGCAGTCTCTCACTATCAGTATGGGAAAGGGGTTCTTGGTTGTTCTTTAAAGAGAGTGCTGATAGATGTCGTCTGCAATAGTGACTTAAAGGACAGAGTAACCAGAAGATACTGTGTCGAAGAGTTGTTATGTGTTACAATAGGAAGCTCATTGTCACAGGTCTGCTCGTGGTTTGGGGCAAGCTGATGATAGAAGATAGTCATGTGTGGGGAAAAACTAACCTTCATTCTTTTGCTTTGTTTAGATATGTCACTTTGAGGTCACAGAATGAAAGCAGCATGAAATGTTATGGCCAAGACAGCACAACAAGACACAGGAGTCTCACAAATCCTCAAAAATCAGGTAATGTTGCAGCATCATATGTCCAGTTTCTCTGAAGCTGCTTGTTTAATATGGTTCAATGCTTTTTGACTGTTTGCCAAAATTTGGGTTTCTGAGTCTCTGACTTCATTGATAGACATCTCAAATATGATTAGTTGTGTATCTTGTAAAATATTTTATCTACCACAGTATGTATGACAGGAGATACACAGACATTTATATCTTTCTTAAAGAACTGCTTTGGCTGTATTGTATCACACAAGCAAAAGCACATTAGCTTAAGTTAAGAAAAAAAAGCAGCAGCAGCTGTGGTGGTCAGTTCTGCATAGCCATTGGATTTCGCTTGGCTCCAGTGCTAGGTACCAATCTGGTGTTTTTAAAGGGATGGACTTTTTAGAGGGTCCTACAGCTGCATTTCTGAAAACTCTCTCCCTTGGGGGGGACACTGAGCTCAAAATAGCTCTTCCCTCCCCACTGAAAGGTTAGCCATATGCTATTTTCCACATACCACTACTTCTGCTTGGATTTTTAATTGTTTATCTGTCTCAGGATGTTTCCTCCTTGCCTGTTTTTGCAAATCATAACATATGTTCTTTGACTGTTTCAGAGCATTTACAGTTACACAAAAAGGCAATCACATTACGTGCTTCAGAGTGTAAACACTGCAGAAGTCAGGAAGAAAGTGGTTAAGTGCATTACAAGGATGCTCACCTTACACTAAAATTGTATGCTTATCTTGGCTGTGGTAATAGCAATAGCTGATGGATTGATGCTTGAATGGAAAGGCATAAAAATTTCCTCTCCTCCCCCCAAATCAACACCAGCGACCAGAGGTTGTAACCTGGCCACACACAATAAGGGAGTGAGGTCTAACCTCTCTGTCCTAAGATCTTCATACCAGTGGCTTTTCATGTCTGTAGAACTAGGATCTTGCTGCTCACTCAGTTCAGTAATAGAAGTAAACTAAAATATGAAATTGAGGGCAATTTAGATAATAGAACATGTTTATTTTCCAGGAAGTGTTTGTGAGTATTGCCTTTGATGGGCAATCTGAGTCCTAACTTGGCAGAAGGGACTGCAGTTTATCTCATCTAAGCAGTCAGTAAACCTAGGTTGGTTGAAGAGATTTCAAATCAAGCTTCGTAGACAGCTTCAGCCTTGATAAAATATGCAGTAATGTATCAGTGAATATTAGCAACAAAAAAAAAGTACTATGCTTATCACAGGTGATCAGCCCCTTTAATTAGTGCTGTCTTCAGTCCCCTTTTTAGTCATGGAATATGCAATTCAAGTGCCCTTCTGGGCTTAGTCAAGGCTTGTATTTTATTTTTATTTTCAATCAGTATTGGGAGGAGATCACATAATTTTATATTTGCCATTTTTATGAAGCAATGTGATACCTGCTTCAGTTGCAGTTCTCCAAACCCTTCAGAGTACCTTGAAACTGTAACACCAATTCACTGACAGCAAAGATAATCAGATTTGTTTGAAGCAACCTTCTTCATTTCTTTGAGACTCATGAAACTGTATCTCTCTTAAAGGAAATTCAGTTAATGGCTTTATGTAGAAATCAGTCTCCTCTTCTTGAATAACCAGAATTCTGTTAGTTTGGGGAAAGCAAGTTTTCATTAAATTGCCAGTGCCTCAGAATGCATTTTCTACTTATAACTTAGATCAAAAGGAGAGGAAAATGTTTCTGCTTGTTTGTCTTCCTTTCTCCTCCCCCTTTTCTAGAGACTTTCCTGAGATGATCAACTGTTGGTTTTGCTGTTGTTTTTTTTTTTGTTGTTGTTGCCTTTTTTTAAACTTCATTGAAGTAGAGAAATTGTTTGGTTCCCCTCCCAGTGCCATCATTGCTCTCCCCTCCCCCAAGTCCAATGTGTTCTTTATTAAACTGAATTAGGATATTCTAGTCTCTCTTAAGAGTGGAAATGGGAACAGCTTAAATGAGCAGCCACATGAGACTTAGCAGCCTTTCCAACTGCACTGCAGAAGGAGCTCAGCTGCAAAGGGAATGATAATTTTTGAAGGATTTGTGCAACTGTTGAAGAATTACCAGCATTAATATTAAAAAGCAGCTAATCTGTTTTTCCGTTTCCATTTTAAGAGCGTATAGCTTTCTTACTATGCTTGCTATAAAAATCAGTCTACTAAATATTTTGCTTCCATTGAATTCTCTTCACTTTAGTAAGTCCTCTAATTGTGTACTTTCTCGTCTCCTGTAGTGGGTTTTTTTGGTGGTGGTGGTTTCTTCCTTAAAAACATTGACTTTGGGGTTTGTATGTAGATATGGGCGTGGGTCTGAGGTCTCTGCCATTCAAAACCAGCCCAAATTGAAGTGCAGTAGAAACCATAGCAGCAGTTGTATCCAGGATTGGAATGAAAAGGTTTTCATCCCTTTAAGCATTTGTCCTTGAGATAGCTATAAAAAATTATTGTTGACCCTTGAAATCCATATTGCTACTTCAGTGTTTATTCTAACCAAAATAGCCATGATCCTGATTCATTTTGATCCTTGCTTTCAATATTTGCCTCTATTGCTATATCAGATGTCTTCAGGTTTTTTATAGATACTTAGAAAAAAAGTAGATCTCTTGAGTTATCATCTTACCT
>NW_008655539.1:18579-49037 GCF_000695815.1 Acanthisitta chloris
CAACCACCTTGCTTGGCATTCAGAATTATTCATTCTGTTTGAGTACTGTGCTACTTTTTCTCCCAAGCTTATTTCCTGTACCAAAAAAAGCTGGAGCTGGGGCTTGAACTCTGGCTACATGAAGAACTACAGAGGCAAACCTGGTATCTAAACAGCCTGCAAGAGCACAGAGGTCTCTGAAATAGGCCACTCTTCAGGTCCTAATCCTGTGCTAAGCCTTCCAGCATCACGCCACTCTGAAGATGTAGGGGTAGTGCCAGCTTTGCACCAGAGGTCTGGGTTTGAACAGTGCAGGTGTGTCTGTTCTTAAGTGGTGCTCTCTTTGTTTTTAAAGCTGTGCTTCTCAGTGGGTTCTTAGTGGTGGTTGTACACCAGTAGTGTCCAGCTGAGCACCATGCCTGCCTGTGCAATCACTTAAAGGCTGAGATATGGTTGGCCCATGTGTCAGGGGCTGCTGGTAGCACTGGTGTTAGCAGAATGGAGGCTACCAGGGAAGGAACTGCTGTGTATTCTTGTGTCTGTCCTAAAGGAAATTACAGAGCAAGATGATATCAATGATGGCTGGCTGGATTTAGGAATAGCTTAGCAGGAGCTTTGACAGTTCTGAATACCAAAACAGGCCAATAAAAACATAAAAAAGGCTAAAAATTGAATAAAGATTAACCCTGGTTTGTTTCTATTGAAGCTAAGTGGGAGAAAAATTGAAAGGTAAGATGGGAAGGGAGAACTTATTTTTGGATTTCATCTTATATGCAGTTAAGAAGGAAGCTTATATTCCACTAGGAGAAAGACAGCTACTTAAGGAAGCTCTGCCTCAGATGGTGACTGAGGGGCAATAAGGCACAATTAAAACATGTCTGCAATGTTGGGACAACAGGCAGCAATGACACATTTCTGTAAGCAGTCCTGCCTTAAGTGTTGTAAAGCACAGTTTAGGCTCCTGAGAGTGGTGGTTAATGTTGCTTTAACTGATGTGTTACCATCCCAGAAGGAGGGATGGACAAAAAGGAAGGAGGGATGTTGCCCCAGCATCTGCTTGATGCTGTTGCTTGTGAGTATCTGCAAAAGCTGGTCAAACATATAGGGTTGGGTTGTTTGGTTGGGGTTTTTTTTTTGCATTTGCTGTCTTACCCAGTCTCCTTTCCTTTCAGGCTAACTAATCTTAGAAAAGCATGTAGATTTTTTTTTTGCTTAAAGAGACAGAAGAAAAACTTGAAATAAGTTGGACAAACTGTAGGATCCTATTCCTTTTTGGTACATAGGCATGCAACCTACTGAGATGGGTTAGATCAGTGCTATAATAACTTTTCAGCCTTTTAATGAGTCTGCTGCCTTCAGCTTCCGCTCTCATACAGTCTTTTGTCATCCTTCTCCATTAATTCAGTTCTGAAACTGTCTCTGGCTGGCATTCAGTCCTGGTTTTACAGCCCACACCCAGCCCAACTTTCATGCATCGACTTACTTGAACTGGGTGTCTTGCTCAAAAACTCATGTGAATTCAGGCAGTTTGACTGTGTGACTGTTGTTCGATCTGTTATTTACTCAAGTTGAAAAATTCTGCAGGTTTCAGCTTCTATGGTGTGTCATGGAGCCAGGGGTGGGTTTTTCAATGTAACTAATCAGCTTCTTGATATTTTGCTGCCTTTTGTCTTCTCTAAATTCATAGAATGGCCTGGGTAGAAAGGGACCTAAAAGATAATCTAGTCCCAACCCCTCTGCCATAGGCAGGGGCACCTACTGCTAGACCAGGTTGCTCGGAGCTCCATCTAGCCTAGCCTTGAACACTTTTAGCAATGGGACATCCACAACTACTTTTGGCAACCTGTTCCAGTGCCTCAGCACCCTCAAGGTAAAGATGTTTTTCCAAATATCTAAACTAAACCTATTCTCAGTTTGAAGCCATTCCCCATCGCCCTGTAACTCTTTGCTCCTGTAAAAAGTTCCTCTCCGTCTTTCTTGTAAGCTCCTTTCAGGTACTGAAGGCTGCAATTAGGTCACCCTGAAGCCTTCTCTTTTCCAGGCTGAACAATCCCAGTTCTCTCAGCCTTTTCTCATAGGAGAGATGCTCCATCCCTCTTATCAACTTGGTGGCCTCCTCTGGGCTTGCTCCAATAGGCAAATGTCCTTTCTGTGTTGGGAACTCCGCAGCTTCTTCTGGTTCTCGTACAATTTACAAAGGAAAAAAATTGAATTGCCTTTATTGAAGACTGACAGCATTGGAATTTTCTTCCATTTCATGTTTACCAGAATTACATTATGACATGTTTCTGGGAGAGACTACCTGTATTGCCTTTCTCTTGCTTCTGGTTGAAGAGGGAGACAGCTGGAGTGTGTAAAGGCATGTCCCTCACTTTCAGTCTGGAGAATGGAGCTGTGCAAGTTGCAGGAGACCTTGCTGAAATGATGAGAAAAGAGTTGGAGCAAAGCCTTGTCTCTGTTGAAATCAATTAACTCCCATTAGTTTGAGTCCAGCTTCCATCCATAAACTTAAGTAGGATATTTCTCTTTCTAGTCAGTCTACTGAAATGTTTCTGTCCATTTGCATTTGTTTTCATGTTTGTTTGTAATGATTGCATAATTGGGATGTATCTGTAATGTCAGAAATGTAATAGGTTAAGTAGCATAAATGACTGTTAGGAAGCGAAGAAACACAGAACTGCAGAACCATTGTTGTTTTAAAACTCCTGCTGCTTTTAGTTGTTTGATTTAACCGTTTAGTAATCAGAGCTGTGATAAATGGCATTGATGGGTGTTTACACACCACTCCTGAACAAAAAGGAGAAGCAGCACCTTTTCTTCCTGTCATTGAAAGAAATGGAAAACATTCAGTAGGCTGCCAGTTGGCCAGAGACTAACTTTGGTGCCTGCCCCTAAAGACTTAATGATGTTGTATACAGTGCTGATAAACTCTGATAGGTTTTAGTCTGACAAGAAATGTCTACTGTTACCGTTCTGTTAAAGCTGATAGCAAATGCTCAGTGTACACAGCAGCAAGCACTTGAATTTAAGCCTGTTCAAGTACTAACAAAATATTTGGTATCTCAGGTACTGGTTTATTACAGATTATGCTTTTATCAATGTACCTATCTGGGTTTTTTCTGTTACCTGAAGGTAGAATAACAATGCTATTTAAACATTTGCATTTTCTCCCTCCAGATCAGTGATGTTTTTGAAAGGAATGTTTTCATCTTTTTTTCTTTTTCTTTTTTTTTTTTTGGTTTGAGGGGGGAGGGGAATGGGTGTTTGAAAACAATGCAGATTTTTAAAATGTGATTCTCATTGTGTCTGAACTTTCCAGTCCTTTTGTGACTTGACTGGTATTTTAACACAATATTCCATTACAATTTTTCTCAGATGTTTCTGTGTAACTGTGATGATAACTCTGTAATCTACCTGACAGCAGTTTGTCCCAACTCCCAAACTGGAGTTGAGCTAGGAATAATAGAGCTGCTGGAGGGAAAATTTCTATGAGCATTTTCTTTTTTTTTTTTTTTTTAAATTCTGAGAGAGGAGAAGAGAGATGTTTGTGCTAATGCCTCAGATAGAAACCCTCTCAACTGCTTTCCAGTATCCTGAAAACTGTGGCAGGTAACCACCAGGTAGAAGGATGCAGTAAGTGGAATTTGGCACATGCCCAAGAAATGGCTTTTTCTCTGGTGACTACAACACTAACTTTGGCTGCTGGCACAGTCAGTAGCACCTGCCACCATGGTGATTTTCTCTGGTGACAACAACACTAACTTTGGCTGCTGGTACAGTCAGTAGCACCTGCCACCATGGTGCTCCTGCCTGTGGGAAGAGTAGGAATCAGGGGCCTGGTTGGCAACTTGATTCATTTTTGTAACGAAATCATGCTGTTTTCTGCCTTAAGAATAAGTCTCCGTTTTTGTAATGAAATCATGCTGTTTTCTGCCTTAAGAATAAGTCTCTTACTCCTGAAATTATTATGGCCTTTTAACTGTCTCCTGGAAACATTTATTCTCCTCCACTGTTTTGTAACACTATTATCTTTTGTCCTTTGACTAATACTTGTCACTTCAAAGTTTAAAAAGAAGGGCCAAAACTAAGGAGCTTGATGTCAATTACGGCTCTGTTAATAGGTGAAATGGGGCATACCTCCTGTACAAAAGGTGTGTCCATAGATCCAGTAGTGCCCTGTTTTATGAGAAGGTCCGGAGCGCGTCGACTGAGCTTTCTTGACTTAGCAGGCATAAGAGGGGATGCATATTCCCTCTCTTCCTCTAAACGTTGATGGCCTTTCAGTGTGAAATACCACACAGTGTTTATTTTTATGCCCTCTTAATGTTTAGTGGAGGGTTTGTTTAGTTTCCCTTCATAATTTTTAATAGGAAGTCTTTGAAGTTGGGTTGTGGCTGAAAAATCCTGTTGGCAGCCTGACCAGTCATTGTTGACTCCTATCTTCTTTAATTGTTCGTCTATAAATATCTGGAAGGGAGTGTGTTCAGAGAAACTATGCAGCAATGTATATTTCTGGAAAGGGGAAATAAACTCGCAATTATTCTCAGCCCTTATTTATCACGTGAAAATGTTACATGCTAATGGTTGCAGATGGTTTACACAAAAACTGTACACACTGAAAGCCTTCTTCATTGGGAGCTATGTCTGTCATACATTATGCTGGAGCGGAAAAAGGGTTTTTTCTGCCTGCAGCTATGTATTACCCTTATTTGCTGCTACTAGCACAAACCCTCCTTAATATGCATCTGGCAATGGTTAAAATTTTCTCCATCAGTGACTTCACATTTATCCATCTAGACTGAGGATTCTCCTCTAAGTTTAAAAAGGTAAGGGCATCAGTACGTCGGAGTCTTTTGGTGGACAGCATTATGTTTAGCAAATCAGATGTGAATGAGGCAGAGCTAAGGTTGTGGTCTAATATTTTTGTGTTCAGAATCAGATTTTATGTTAAAACATATTTATGACTGCGTAAGTATATTGTACCTCTGTGCATGTGTGTGACTGTAGACACAGTGATTGCTTCATATGGTACAGTGGAATAGTAAAACAATCCTGTAATGTGCCTATATATTTTGTTTTGTTCATCAAAAGCAGTACAGACATCTGTAAGGTGTTACCTTGAATTACAGTTTATACAGTCAAAATTAGAAAAGGCTGCATTCAGTTTAAGTTTGTCTGTTAAAATAATGCAAAACAAAGAAGGAAGGATGAGAGGGTAGAACAGAAGTTGGTGTTCAGCACTCCCAGTGTAAGTGATCAGAAGAGATTTCCATTGACTTGTTTTGGTCTTAGCATACATGCTGCAGACCCATCAGCCTCACGTCCATCCCTGGAAAGGTGATGAAACAGCTCATCTTGCATGTCACCTTCAAGGATATGAAGGAAAATATGGTTATCAGGAGTAGTCAGCATGGATTCACCAAGGGGAAATATTGCTTGACTAGCCTTCTATGATGGAACGTCTGGCTGTGGGTAGATGCGGGGAGAGCAGCGGATGTTGCCTTCCTTGACTTCAGCAAGGCTTTTGACACTGTATCTCATAGCGTCCTTATGGGTAAGCTCAGGATGTGTGGGTTACATGAGCAGACAGTGTGTTGGATTGAGAAGTGACTTAACAGCAGATCTCAGAATTGTGATTAGGGGTACAGAGTCTCATCAGAGGCCCATAGCTAGGGCTGTTCCCCAGGGATCACTGCTGGGTCCAGTCTTGTTCAACTTATTCATCAGTGACCGGGATGAAGGGACAGAACGTGGTCTCAGCAAGTTTGTTGATGATACAAAACTGGGAGGATTATCTGATATGCCAGAAGTCTGTGCTGCTGTTCAGCAAGACCTGGACAGGCTGGAGAGTTGGGTGGAGAGGACCTTAATGAACTTCAGTCAAGGCAAGTGTAGGGTCCTGCACTTGGGGAAGAATAACCCCATGCACCAGTACAGGCTGGGTGCTGACCTGCTGGAAAGCAGCTCTGCAGAGGACAACCTTGGGGTCCTGGTGGACAGCAGGCTGTCCCTGGGCCAGCAGTGTGCCCTTGTGGCCACAAAGGCCAGAGGTATTCTGGGAGGCGTTAGGAAGAGCACAGCCAGCTGGTCAAGGCAGGTCAACCTGCCCCTCTAACTCAGCCCTGGTGAGGGCTCTGGACTCTCCTGTTCAGGAAAGAAAAGGAACTACTGGAAAGGGTTCAGCGGAGGGCTATGATGATGATTAGGGGACTAGAGCATCTCTTATGAGGAGAGGCTGTTTAGCTCCAAGGCTGTTTAGCCTGGAGAAGAGAGGACAGGGAGTGGGATCTGATCAATGCATACAAATATGTTAAGGGCAGGTGTCAAGGGGATGGAACCAAACTCTCCTCAGTGGTCCCCCGTGACAGAACAAGGGGCAGTGAGCCCAAACTGAAACACAGGAAGTTCATCTGAATAGGATCCACCTTTGAGGGTGTCAGAGCACTGGAACAGGCTGCACAGAGAGGTTGTGAAGCTTCCTTCTCTGGAGATATCCACAGGTGGGCCTGCTTTAGCCAGGGGATTGGACAGATGGTCTACAGAGGTCCCTTCCAACCCCAGCCATTCTCTGATTCTGTCAGTCTGTGACTTGGCTTGATAGTCAACTGTCTGACTAAAATTAGTCATGAGTGCACAGTATGTGGCCAGCTGAAACTTCTTGAATGTTCATATACTTCAGGGGAAAAGACAGTTTTGAAGAATAAGCTTTTATTGGTTTGTCAAAATGATTTTATCGGAGCACTAGAGAAGAGGCAGGATAATGGGATGAGATGAAGTAGTCTAACTGCTCTGAAATAGCCCAGCTGCTACAATTTTGCATCTTATTAGGTATTTCAAACTAGAAGATTTTTACAGTTTCCTTTGAGGCAAGAGCAGTAACAGTTTATGCAGAGGGCCAGCACTTACCTTGTCTTTCTCTTGCTCTGCAGGTGCTAGGCACACTGAACTTATTGATCTGTCTAGGATTTGTGCTGTGGTCCATTTATTGAAGATGTGAAGCAACATCAAGTCTGAGCTTGGAATTACTGACAGACTGGAGGAAATCTTAGTCCTTGTGATGCACATGGACATGTTGAATTATAAGTAATTCTAGCTTCTTCTCCCCTCCCCTCCCTTCCCCTCACTCAGCTATCTCAGGGTTCATAAAGATTTCAATGGTTTGTGTGCCTGTAAGTTTGGAACAGAAGTGACCAAAAATGGGGGACCAGCAATTATATAAAACTAACCATACTGCCAACAACAACGAGAACTTGTACTACCAACAACACCAAATGAACTCCCTTTCATCTCTAAATCATAGCTATGGGACATCTGTTATGGATGCTTCCCAGGCATCCCCCCTCTCCCCACAGTTTCCCCAAGATTCGAGGGACAGTATAGCTTTGCCTGTAGGTTCAAAAAGTCTTGGTTCAATGGATACATCTAGACAAACCAGTTGGACACATTCTGGCTCAGGAAACCATGTCCCAGTGAGGAACAATTTGAATAATCAAAGCGCGATGTGGAGCCCCCTCGGGCAGGGGGAATCCCATGACGGATACCAATATCCTTACTCTCAACCCAGTGAAAATCGATCGCAAAAAATGACCAGTGGGGTCCTGCATAAATTGGACTCCTTTACACAAGTATTTGCCAACCAAAATTTGAGAATTCAAGTCAACAACATGGCTCAGGTTTTACACACCGAGTCTTCGATGGTGGATAACTCTGGTGACAGTGCGCTCCGGCAGCTGCTGTCCCAGAAACCAGTGGTTGAGCAACAGCCTGTAACTTCCACTGTACAAAGATATCAACCAGTGCCACAGCAAACACATCAGAATTTTGCAAGCACACAGCAAAAGCAACAAATGCAAGTCATGCAGCACCAACAGTTGTACTACGACTACCAGCAGCATTTATCACAAATGCAGATGCATTCTGCGTTTCCGCAGGGACAGACACACATTCCACAAATGCAGTCGCAGCAGCTCTTACCGCAACAGATGCAGCACTTGCAGCAGCCTCAGTACTACGCTCAGCCCCAGCAGGGACATCAGCGGCTCTCGATACAGGAGATGCAGCAGCAGCAGCCGCCGCCAGCTCGGCAGCCGCGACAGTGTCCAATGCCAATCGCTCAGTATTACCAAACCCAACCTGTCATGCAGCAGTTACAGCAGCAGCAGCAACAGATGCAATTGCCACTTCCTCCGTATCACAGGGAACCCGATCCAAAGACTATGCATGAACCACACCAGTACTCTCAGGATCCAAGTCATCCTGTGCAGCTTATCCAGTTGGGAGCGGTGCCTCAGTATTGCTTCCAAGATCCCCATGAACAGTACAGGCACTTGTACCCCCAGAGTTTACTGCAGGAGCAGCAGCAGCAGCAAGATCAGCAGAAGCAATACCCAAATGAGAGCAGAGTGCCATCTCTGAACTCCCACGTTGGCCTCACTCCACCAGAGACCGTGGAGGATCCTGCACGGCAGGAGATGAACTCTGTAGGTAATGCTGTCCCTCATCGAACTCTTTTGCCACCCTCGGGGGTTCATCTGAACAACAAAGGCTCTCAGCAAGGCTCTCCCAGCGCCACGTGGCCTCAGGTAGGTAATATTTTAGATCCATGCTCAGCCAAACTTGTTTGCAGAAAAGGAGCAAGTTGTGGACAAGTTAAATGGTTTTGGAGGAGTCAGGAGGTTAGGATGTGAGTGGTGGGTATCTCTGGGATATTTTGGGGAACTGCATTAACAGACTTCTGCCTACATCTCTGGGTTGGCTTCGGGCCAGGCTGGCAGCAGCACAGAAAAGCTGCTGTGGGGCTGCTGATTTCCTTGTGAGAGGCTTTGGGAAGTTCTGCCTCAGTTTCTTGGGGGGAGGGACCCAGTTACAACAAAGTGTTCGTGCTAATTTTTCGGCACCTGTGGGCTTAGGAGGGACCAGTTACAACAAAGTGTTTGTGCTAATTTTTCGGCACCTGTGGGCTTGATGGTTTAGAAGCAATTAATCAACTCCCTGTTTCCAAAAGGAGTGCTTCTAGTTCAGAGCAGAGGCTTTAAACAATAGGTGAGTAGAAGAAAACTTGCACTAGCCATACTCACAGGGGCACTGCTTTGATGTGCGGCTCTCAACTCAGATTCTTTTAATATTAGTAAAATCATATGCAAAATGCAAACATAATGCTGTGAGGACCTGCATTTATGCATTATAACTTCCTGAAAAATGATTTTCTCTTTTCCTTTCTCCTCTTTTGATTGCAGGTGCAACTGTCAGATGGCAGACTGCTGCCGCTGTCCCCAGAACAAAGGTGCTTCTAAAAGATTTTTTTTGTCTTTTAAATTTAAATGTGAGAAATACAAAGGAGTGCTGCAGTTTAGAAGGAAGATAATGCAGTCTGGGTACATAATAGTTGTTGCTCTTCTAGAAACATCTATATTTTTCTGTTTTGTGATTCTCAGTTTGTACCATTTCCAGCATCCCCCCTCAGCCGTAAAACCAAATAAATGCTTTGTCTTTCATTAAAAAGAAAAACAAACAACAGGGTGGGCGGGGAAGGGAACCAAAGAAAAACCAAAAGCAGGGGAGCATTTTGCTCTGTGTTGCATTTATAAGACAAGGGACGGTGTGTGGTTTGGATTTGTATTTTTGGCAGCAGAAACCTTCTGTTTTTTCTTAAGGTCTCACCTCTGAAGGGCTGAGGTGTCCTTCAACATGGTTGTCTACTATAAGCTAGCGGCATTGTGTTCACATACTTGTTAACTGCTGTCATGAGTGGGGAAATGTAGGTCCGTCATGATAGATCTCATGGGTTCTCAGACTTTTCTGTATTGAGGGCCACATTTTGATGAGCATGTCCTACTCAAAACTTTCTCTCCCCCCATCTTGGGAGCAGCTGATCTAGGTTATTTATCATGTATTCTACAGCAGTCCCCATGTGCTTGCTTGTGACTTCATAACCACCTAGCTGTAAAATTTTATTGACTTCCTTGACTAAAAAAGCTTCCTCTGCAACAAAGGAAACATGCCAAACTAATGGTTTTTCTTCTGTTCCATGCTTTATAAAAATTAAAACAAAAATAGTGGCCAGAACAGAGAACTTCCTGAGAGAGCTGATGCGAAGAACAAGCTAATGTGTTCAATATGCTTGAAGGAGTTTAAGAGTTTGCCTGCTCTAAATGGTCACATGAGGTCACACGGAGGAGTAAGAGCATCTCCCAACTTCAAACAGGTAGCAGTTCATTTTACTTTGGTATTTGGTTCTCTCCTTTTCATGTCGATGTTCGCTTGCTTTGCCATGCTTTGCTTTGCTGTCAAAACTTGTTCTTCTGAGCACTGTTTTGTTATGTCATACCCTGTGTAAGTAGAAATGCGCATAATTCTGCTAGTTTGTAGGCCAGAAGTCTTGTTTTAAAGTCAGAGGCAGTGGTGGAGGACAGGACAGTGTTTGTCCTTCTCTGTATCTCTGCACGTTACAGAAACACCCTCCAAAGTCATGTCAGGAGTGTCTGAATTTTTTTCCCTAATGTTTGTTTATTATATTAGAAATACCAGGAACATCAAGTCTTCCTTATTTTCATTTGGACTACTTGGATGACTAAGGGATGTTTATTGGAAGCCTTCCCAGGCTTTAATTGAAGGAGCAGAATTGTTGAATCTTTGACAGCTTTCTTCCAAAGTGTTTTAGTTCTATAGGTATCAACAAATACCAAACCAAAAATGTGTTCGAGTTGTTCTGCATAAAAATAACTGGCCCTGTCAGTCTTTCCCTGTCCTGATATTTAAAAAAAAATCCATCCTAATGAGGAATACCATAGGAAGACAAAGAGCTACCAGAATTACACAGCTTTTGTGTCTGTGTTTTTTGGTGGGCAATGGAGAATTCTGTGTTTGTAGTCACAAAAAAAAAAAGGATGTGTTTATCTCCCCCCCTGCAAGTTATCTTGTAAAGATGCTTCAGGTGATTATTTGTCACCAAGGCTGAATCCTGTGTAGAAGCCAGAAGCAAACTGCCAGCTTCATTCAAGCCAAATAAAGAGTCCCAAGAAAGAACACTGTTGTGTGTTTTGTATCCCTGGCCACTTCATTTCAGCCACGGTGCATACATTGTGTAGTGTACGATCCAGAAGCAGCACTCCCTCACTCGGGCTGAAAGCCTTTAATTGTCTGTACAGGATGAAGGAGAGAAACCACCACAGCAGCTGCTGCCTAAAGAGGTGGATAGCCTCGCGCCCATCGTCATGCCAGTGTCTGTCCCTGTAAAGCTTCTGTCACCTGAGCCCAGCACGCAGCCCTCTGCCAGCACTGCCACAGTCAAAGACAAGCCTGCCAGCTCTGTGTCAGATGATGAGATGCCTGTTCTCGTGAAGATGACTTACTCTCCACCATGCAGTCCAAAAGTGGCCAACCCCTGCTCATCCTCTGTGAGTGCTGTGTTTCTTGCCACTAACTGTCCTGTGCTTGTTAAATCCCTTTGCTTATAGTGCTGCTACTTCCTGAAACATCTGTACCTTAGAATATTTTCTGGAATCTTTATGTTTCCTCATAAACCAAAAAAAAAGGGCTGTATCGTCACAGCATTTCTTCCTCAGTCATTTGGAAATATTAATTTTCCCTTTGCTGAGGAATCAAGATCTCAGTTGAAAATAAACCATTTGAAATTGGAATGTGATATTCTTTTATCCCACTAGAACAAAGGGATTTACTGTCTTTTTTACTGGTTTTGTTTTTTCCTTTTCAGGCTGCTACATTTGTATGTTATTGCTTAAATTCAGCAGTTTTATTTCTTCCTGTTTTCTATAGTCAGATATATGTACTCCTCATTTCAGCCGAAGATAGTATGTGCTCTGGTCCAATATGAAGCTTGCTGATTCGGAGTTTTGCAGTGAGGACATTTTCCCCCTGCTCTCTGCATGCATCAACTTAAGGGTTAATCGCTGGGAGTTCTGATACAGGAAACATAGCAATGCGTAGTGCTTTCGTTTGGCTTATAAAACTGAAATTGTCACGCAGCACAAGGAATTATGAGCACTTGAAGGAGATATTAGAATGCTCTTTATTGTTTTCCTGGAAGAGTCCTGGAGCAAGCAGCGTTTATTTCATATTCCAGTGTAGGAATAGATTTTGCTCATTCCTTCAAATCTGTTTTGGCAGACTACACCATGATAAGGGATTACTGAGGAGTACAAGCACTGTCTGGTATTTTCTGTACAATGCAGAGAAATAGTCTTGTGATACTTTTTCTTTTCCTTCCGCATGTGAGGCTGATGGCCAAATGAGGGGACAGCATACACTCTCATGGGTGACTCCTTATAATATTCATGTATTTATCACCCCCATCCTGACCTTTCAGTCAGATGAACACAGTAATTTTAAATATACGTAAAATCTTTTCCCTCTTCCTTTCAGACAGAGGTTTCACATATAAACTTCCACTTTACTGTGGAAGCCAGCATTTCACAATACTTAGTAACTCAGCAGTACAATTTTTCTATTTCTATTTCTAGTTCCTCTAAAGAATAGGGACAGTATTTTCTGAATCCTTGAGCTCTGAGTGGGAGATCTTCTCTAGAGACATCAGAGTAGGTGGCTTGGGCTTGTGTATTTCTGCAACGTATGTAAAGTGACTGTGATTAAATCTGCCAGTGTTTGGCTAAATGCGCATTCATTCCCTCAAAATTATGCTTGCAGTCTTTGTTATTGCCCAAGCAAACTAAACTCATGCAGTTCCCTCTCTGGACCCTATCTTTTATATAAGCAGTAGCATTGGAAACATTGAAAGATCAAAAGATCTACAGTTCCCTCTTCTTCTGTAAAGAGACTGTGCCATTGGAGACTTTTTTTTTTTAAATACCAAAGAACTGAAGCTGTGTTGCATTTATTTATACCATGCTTTGAGCTGTCCAGAAAAGCTCCCACAAAGCTCATGGAATCAGTAAAATCAAACAGCAGGAAGGAACTAAATATTCAGCAAGGCTACGGGATGGTAAGCTGAAGCTAACAGTTCAAGTGAGGTCTATCAGGGTCTACCCAGAGTGTGTCTATGAAGCTGTGGCAGCAAGGCCCACAAGGGTGCATTCTGTCTTGGATAATGGGAATCAGTTCCTCAAGCTTCAGAAGAATATCGAGGTGATTCTGCACTGAGAGCCCATGGACACCATTATCTTCTTTACTATTCAATGTGTTTTTGAAAGTATGGTTGGCATAACCCCAGTGAGGCTAAGCTGTACTGTAAGTGAAGCAGTGTAGGAGATGGAGGTGTATAGGACTTCTAAGATGTCTTGATTAGTTGGTTTGCTTTACACCAGCTCTTTCACACTTAGAGAGCAGTGAGCCCTTAATCAAAGAATAGGATCTACCCTTCTGTGTCTCTTTTTTAGGTTTTGAGTTGTTTGTTCTTTTTCCTTGAGTTTAGGGTTTTTCCCCTTTCTCCATTTTTGAACACTAAATGTTCACCATCTTGATGGACTATGTCTGCGGTTACAGATAATGTTCACTGTCCTGAATGTCCATTATCAAAAAAGTTCTCTGTAAAGCTGCGTATTTTTTCCCTGCAAAAGGAAAACTCTTCCAAAACTTAATTCTATTTTACAGAGAAAAAGTGTCAACAGCTGTTGGAGAGGATACAGCCATGATCTAACAAAGAGGACAGGACCTCTGTAATCAAAAACATTTCCTCAAGCTGGAACTTACTAACTTTAGGGATAAAGGGTGACAGCGCTAATGCTCGTTTAACATGATTTTTATTGAGTGAATGAGATTGTCAAGAACCACACATGGTGTATTGATGTATGTTGTCTAAACATACGTTGTAGTAATTTGCTTCATGTAGTCGTAGAATTTACCAGATGACGCAGACATTCTGGAGTAACCCTGTCAAAAATTTTCTTCCACTTTCCAAGTTTATCCTAAAACTATCAGATCTATAGTCTGAACACCTGAAAGCAGTATACATTTAATACTGTGTTCATCTAGCAGCTTCTGTGTGTTCTTAAAGCACAACCTGAGAAACTGTTTCTTCCCACCTCACCCCCCAGAAATCCATGTTTCCACAATTCCTGTGCCTTCTGCTTCTGTGGACTCTAGGGATTTGTTGTTAAATGATTTTTAACATTCAAATTGTAGAAGTCTGGGCACATTACAGTGTGTGAATTTCCCAAATGATCGTCTACTACCCTTTTTTCCTCCAGGGGAAGAGGAGAGAGTTAAATTCAAGTTTTGTTGCAGCTGGACTGTAATCAAGCTGATGGGAATGTAGTGATAAGAGGCAAAGAATTTGAATTTATTACATATTTTTCCTTTCCTGCTGCTGAGTACTGCAGTAATTTTACTGAGCTCATGTGTCCTTCCTGGTCAAACTAAATAAATGCATTTGAAAATCTCTGATATAAAGTTTCTAATAAACTGTGACTGGGTAATGAAGTATCTCCCAACAGCCTGTGTGCATGTTCAGTGCAAATAGAAGTGCCCAGGGCGTCTGGATGGAGTTAGAAAAAGGTGTAGGAGACTCATGGTCTGGGAGAGCTGTTCCTGCATTTTCAAAAGCTGGCAGCAACCTCTCCATGCCTGTACCTGTGGTTCACCCTACCTTGACCCAGAGGGCTTGCTGATGGAGGTGAAGGGTAATTTGTCCTGGTTTTTCTCACACCCCTGAGGTTTCTGCATAGCACCAGATACTGTACTGACCAGGCTTGTTATGGTGGTACCTGAATAACTGCCAGGTGGCCATTGCCCAAAGCTGTGGGGTATTGTGTGCAAACCACATTTAAGCATGCCTAAATACTAAGGCTCTACGTGTTTTCATTTAGGAGACTAGCAAAAAACCTCATCCGAGTGCTGTAAAATTGGAAGAGAGCTTCAAACCGTTGCAGGACAAGAAGAAGTATCGGCACAGACCTGAACCTCTCTTCATACCTCCTCCTTCCTTCAACCTCAGCATGTCCCACTCCGGTGCCACTCTGTACCAGAGTCAGCTTCGCTCTCCCCGTGTCTTGGGAGATCATCTGCTAGACCGGACACATGAGCTTCCCCCCTACACTCCACCACCAATGCTTAGCCCAGTTCGGCAAGGGTCTGGTCTCTTCAGCAGTGTTATCACTTCATCTCATAGCACCTCACATACTCAGCTGCCGCTTACTCCTCTGACACCAACTCCACGGGTGCTCCTGTGTCGCTCTAGTAAGTATTACGTTTACAGAGTAGCAGTACAAAGGAAATACCACTGTCCTCCCATCTGGTGTTCTCACATTGACGATTTTCATGCGTGCTCACATGCATGGCTGGCTCTGATACCTGACAGAAAAAGTCCATCTTTGATTTTCATACGTGCTCACATGCATGGCTCGTTCTGATACCTGACAGAAAAAGTCCATCTTTATTGGCAGTTTTGTCTTGGATTTTGCAGAGGGGGTGTTAAGGCATAGAGGGAGTAGAGGAGCCTAATAAGTGAGTAAGGCTATGATCTTTCCATGTAGTCAACCTCAAGAAAGGACCACTATGCCTCTTATTGCATCTGGGCATTCTGAAGCAGAGGGAAAAGACCTGGTCTGAGACATGGGGTTCATTTAGGTATTTGTTGTTCTGTGTTTCACAAGAAAAGGTGTCTAATCGTCCATGGTCAGGGCAGTAGGAACTTCTGCAAGTTCAGATATTTCTGTTACCTATAACAATTTAGACTGTTTCTGTCTAAATATCGATAAAAGGGTCATTTTTGCATCATAGACTGGAGTAATGTTAATTTTAATAGGGAGGTTACAGTGCAGCCTGGGAGGTGGTGCATCAACAGCAATAAAGTGATACTCAAACTCCAATCTCTGTTTCAGATAGTATTGACGGAAGTGTCATTCCTGTGACACCTGGGCCTGGAGAACAGACTGTTGAACCGTAAGAAACCCAGTATTTTTTTGTCACTGCTTTTATAGGCTAGCTCCAACCTAGAGCATGTGGCCTGGAGTGTTTTAAACTGGGCAGATAGTATTCAACTGCCTGAAACCCTGTTGGGCTGGACACATTTAAGGTTGCTCTGGATGGTGGACTGGACACATTTTTAAGGTTGCTCTGGATGGTGGCTGAGGACATTGGGAAAAAAGTGGCTGTGGGAGGTTTAGATGTCACACTCAAAATTGCTAGGAGAGGTTTGGTGGAAGTCACTGAAGGTGAAGCAACAGTTAGTGGTGGCTGGGAAAAGGACTGTGAGGAAAACATGCTGATCCAGTACTCTTGCTTTTATTTATATAAACACCTCTTTGGAGATGTGTTACCTGGTAGGTTCCCCAGGCCAGACTGCAAACAGGAGTTTGCAGTAATGGCTCTTTCTGCTCTCTGCTGAAGAGTACCATTCTCTGTGGAACAGAAAGTTGCTGTTTCTGACATCTAGCCTCTGCTAGTCGTGCATATAATCTAGCTTGTGTTGTCCCTAAGGTATGATGTCTCAGTATGGTTTAAATTGCATATTGAAAATTTTGTTTTCCCCCAAGAGATGAGTTCTCTCTAGTATTCAAAATACTTATCCTACTGGGAGTAAAGCATTGCGTAAAGCAATCTGACACAATTTCCTGCCACTTCAGTGTAATACAAGTTTTGGTGGAAACAAAGTGAACCGTAGTGTGACTTGTATTTTTTCTGCATGTTGTGCAGTTGAATACTTACTTATTTATTCATCTTTATAGACGAATCAATATTGGGTCCAGGTTCCAGGCGGATATTCCTGAGTTGCAGGACAGATTGCTAATGGAGAAAGATGTGCACAAGGCTACTTTGGTGTGGAAACCGTGGCCTGAACTGGAGAACAAAATCTTCCAACAAAGAGGTACAGTGACTTGCCATTTTAGAAGTTCCTACATCAGCCTGTGCCTGTTGAAGAAATTCACATTAATTTCTCATGTATGTACTGTACAAAGCATTCAAGAGAATATTAATTGCTGAGAATGCAGAGCAGGAGGCCAGAACTGCATGTTACAAGTTCAGAGTAACAGCATTATATAGTGGCATTTAAAGTGATGTCTGGCTGAACTGCTTTCTGGCAACCACAGGGGAAAGATCATTGCTGGGAAGTTGTGTACTGAACTGCCTGGTAAGGGCAGAGGTCACAGATGAGAGCCAGCTGATAGCTCCTGGGCCTGTCCTGTGACCACAGTAGAGAGGAAATATGACAGGCTTGGTGGATTCTGCTAGTCCTGAGCAGAGGTTTTTCCTGCTTCCAGCATGGTTCATTCTGTTTTTCAACCCTGTCTGGAGCCTTCTTGGCACAGCAATATCACTGGCATGTGCAAGTCACGGCCTTACACACAGATCTCTGGCTCTGTAGTAGCCTGGCCCATCCCAAGGATGTGTTCTGCAAATCCCATCACATCCTTTCCTCAGTGAGTGATCCTAAAACAAGGAGATGAGATGCTGGGGAGAGAGAGTATAAAAGAATCTGCTTCCCTGAACTACATGGTCCTTGAGTGACATTACGGAATCCTTGGCTCTAGATGTTTGACTGACAGGCTACTGTATTAGCAGTAAAATGTTGACTTGTTTCTGACAGTGGAAGACCTTTTAAATATGAGCTGTTCCAGTGTGTTACCTGGTGGAGGAACTAACTCAGAATACGCTTTGCACTCTCTCTTTGAAGCCAAAGGAGATATTATGGTAAGATAAGGAGCTGAAAGAGGAGATATGATCCTCTTCTGTAGATAAATTAGCATGCTTTATTAAATGGATTTAGATATGGTTATATAAAAAAGATTTCTGATTGATTTGCAATGATGCTTTAAACATCCTGTAACATTTTTGGGGAATGACTTTTCCCTTTATTCTCTAATAAATTTAAATTTCAAAGCAGTGCCTCTCTGAAGGCTTACTGTATATTTCATATAGATAAGATTACTTAGTTTATAGCCTTGGGGCTTTGAATGTCTCCCAGTGCTTGCTCCAGCCCTGATATTTCACAGGCTTTATATTTGGTCACAGAGAGCTTAGTCCTTGTCTAGCTCTTATAAAAAGAGCTTTTTTTTTTCTGTAGCAGCAATCACATCTACTTATTTGTTCAGAACTGTGAGGTAATTGCACACAGTTCTTATATAAATAATGCATTTCAAATATTTGCATTAGTTTAGTGATGGGAATGTTATTAACTAGGGCAAAACATCCATTTTGTCCAGTGTTAGGGAAATACAAGGCCCTTGCACCAGTTCCTGGAAAGCCAGTTTAAAACAAAATGCAGCAGAACACAGGGCTGGAATGAGCCTCACAGGATTGTTTAATACAGTGGGTATAGCTTGTGTCCCAGTTTCCTTAGGCTCTGTTAGCTGTATCTGAGAGGTCTGAGACAAGTGACTGAACTTACTGTCAGGATGTGGAATTTGCTTTACAAGGAATCTGCACTGTCAGGGGAGAAATTTTTAGGGAGCCACAAATCATCTGTTTCCCTGATCTGAAGGAGGATTAGCTATACTTGCTGTCATTCCTGACAGATGTTGACCTAAACAGATATTCTAAAAGACTTCACGCTATAAATATTAATGCTATCAAACCAAGCATTAAATATTAGTATTAATTAACACTCTCACGTCAAACACTATAAACATATTTGTATGTGGCAAGCAGAAAGGAGGGAAGAGCTGGAAGTCGCTAAATAATAGCCACATTTGTGCTAATTAAGGCAGGACAGGTGTGCATTAGGTGCTCTTCTGTGAGGTACAGTGTTAATGGGCCTTGGAGTAATTTGATGTGATTTTGTACGACAGAAAAGGGAGAAAATTAATTCATATCCTTGTACCAAATAGTCTTCTAAATGCAGTTTTATGCAGCAGCTGATTACATTTGCTAATTCTGTTTTGCCCTGCTTTTTCCTTTAGGTTGCTCTTGAAAAGCTGCTGTTGAGAAAGCCAGTGAGATTGAAGTGTCATCCTTTGGCAAATTACCACTACGCTGGTAGGTTTCCTTGCAGGCTCTCTATCTGCTGGTATAGAGTCCCAGCCTGGCATCCCAGGCTGGAGCATGGGATCACACTGCACTCTCTGCTGTCTGCTGCAGGGATGGCAGCATCTGATAGAGAGGTGATGTGGACAGGGCCGAGTGGTGTCCCAGAGCCTCCTGTTATAAGTTTAGCAGTTTTTTACATGACTGACATTGTACAGGAACTTTGCATCCATGTTGCTGTGTAGGATTATATGGATTTAAAACTGCCTCAAGTAATTCTTTTTCTCTTTTATACTGACATTTAATAATTTGATCTCCTTTTAAAACTGCTGTTATTCATAGTTTATAATTGACTATCAGTAAGATGTTGATTTTTCTGGTGCATAAATATCTGCCATCGTGCTTGCCTTCTCTGAGGTGCTGGTGCACAGTAAATGGATATAATAATCTCGAGCATCCTTGCAAAGAGGCAGTGCTGTAACTCTCACTAGTGGCTTAGTACTGCATACAGCGCCTCTCTTTGTGTGAATCTAGCTGAAAAAGTGTGGGATGGTGACTTCTTTAACAAACTTGGCAAGAACTGCATTGCGGTGATGAAGCAGAAGTGCCCTGTAAAATACATAATGTAGCATGAAGCCACTGGACTTAAGTTACATCACCTGAGCATAGGTGGCAAATGTCTCTTCTCTGCAGCCATCCATGTTACTGCTTAACACTTTGTAGTGGCTAACAACTGCTTAGATACACAGATTAGGGTTTTACATAAGACATTTAAGACTTCATCTCCTGTTTAGGCTCAATAGGAAACAAGCTAAGAGTCTTCTGGTGGTCAGTTAATCACAGTGTCCAACGTCACATATTCATTTCCATTCACAGTCATTGTGCAACATAAGTATAGAGGCAAGCTACTTCCTGGCTGTAGGAACACACTGGAAAGATTCCCAAGTAACAAGGATTCTTTATAAAGCAACTCCTTAACCCCTTGGCCTGAGAACAAGAACAGAAACATGTTTGATGGCAGCTGATAACAATAGTGAATAAATGTGAACATCAGGTTTTGAGTTTTGTCTGAGGGAGAAGATGCCTAGTGCTTTTGATAACATCTGTGTTGCAGTCCAGAGGGTGGACATGGAGGGGGATGGAGAAGGAGGATATCAGCCAGGAACTTCGACCAGGGTCTCTTCTCTGAAGAGATGACAACAAATCACACATGAGATAGTTCAGGGCATGTGAGCAGGAAGATGAGGAGATATTTCAGCAGTTTCATCCGCAGTGAACAATCTAATTAGCAGCTAAGAAATTTGTGCCTGTGTGGCAGAGGAGGAACAGTCTTTACTGAAGCAACTTCACAGTAGTTTCAGAAGGTGTTTTATTGGGTTGCAGGGAGGAGCCAGGAAAGACTGTTTCATTTAATCTTTCACATGAGATGATGCTAATCCTTGTTAACTAGCTCTGAGACATGTGGACACCAGTGCATCTCTATTTCTTAAGCAGGAAAGTTTAATTTTGTTTATCACAGCATGAAACAAAATCTCACCTGCATTTAAGTACCATAAAATGACAAGACAAAGCATTACTTTCTAATGCTCTTGCATGCAACATGTGATTGCAGCTTACATTGACAGCATCATTCTAACACCATGCAGCAGGTTTATTTCTGGTTGATAATCAGCCACTCGAGGCATATGAGAATTTCTCACTGTCTAGTGCAGCAGTAGCTTGAATCTAACTTCAAGTGGCATTTGTTTGGGCTAACTCTGGATTTTCTGCTCCATACTCAGAAATCACAGGTCTCAGACCTGCCACATTTGAAAGTGGAGTACATTGAAGGAGAGCATGACACCAACTCATGAGAATTAACTGATACAACAAACAGTAAATATCCAAACTCATCCTTAGCATTGCCCTTGAATGAGGGTACAAGTGAACAGCTCACCTTTGAAACCTGTTGGCTTGTGAGGGAAGCAAGCTGTAAAACTTGAGGATTTTCTCTTGTGTGCCAAGAGACCTGGGCATGCTGACCCAGGGCTGCTTGGAAGAACACCCTAATCTCTCTCTCTGAACACTTTGCCATCTGTCAGGGTGGTGTTTAAGGGAAGAGAGAGGGAAAACATATCTAATACAAGAGGGACACTTCTGCAAACACGTGAGTTGTTTTCATTGGGGCAGTGGAATTTCTCAGGTCTGAAGTTCTGCAGTGAGAACTGCCAGAGAGATGATCTCTGAAATAAGGTGCTTCAAGCAGTGTGGAAGCTTCTTGTACACGCGGTGATAGAGTGTGGATCATGCTGTATGTAGTGAATTTGAGCCACCTCTTAGGAGGCTCCCTAGGTGTAGGTGTAGCCCCCTTGAAACCCACAAGTTGGGCCCAAAGTACACAAAGATACTTATTGTCAGTTAATCAGTGCGAAAACGATATGGCAGGTAAAACTAAATGTAGAAAAAGTAAAAATCAGCTTTAAAATTTTATCTGTATTCCAAAGCCCAAAATTCTTTTTTGCTGCATTGCAGATCTCTCTCTATACACGTTCTCTATATCTCCCTCAAGCTAACAAGAGCAAAAGTGGTTTCCCAGCAACCAGAGTTAAAAACAGCTTTTCTTCTGTTTCTTTTCCTACACAGGATTTATTCTATTAATTAGGTTGCTTCCAATTAACCCACATAATCTTATAAGGGTCTCTGCTAATACCACAGCTATTGGGGAAAGTCTGTAAGGCCCGAATCCTCCCTAGGTGTACAATAAAATTAGTTCTTGGAAGTGATTCTATGTTATTATTTTTATTGTGTTGGAATATTTTAGAAGGGTGGGGTAGAGGCAGGAGAGCAGCATGACTAGAGAAAATTAAAATCTCTCCTTTGGTGTTGTCATGCTTTTTCAAGTTATGTTTTGGCATAGTGGAGCAGCCCCCTGGACTGAGTCAGTGCATGCCCTGCCCAAATGGAGAGTAAATGCTAATGACTGTCAAGTTGTGTAAGAAGGGAATGACGCTGGTTCAGGGTGGAAAAGATGGAAAGGCAGTATGTCAGCAGAAAGATCTCTGGGTGATAACAGAATAAGTAAAACTCATGGCTTGAAGCCAGTGCCTTTCTCCGATGCTTAAGAGAGCTTTAAGTGTAAATCTCTGTGGAAATAACTAATGTATGCTTATGTCCCGTGCTGGAAAAGCCTACAGAAAACAGGTTGCAAAAAAGTTAATTTTGTAGTTTTCAGCCTATCAAGGAGTGGTGAGATACCTGCTCTGAGCTTGTAAGCCTGGGAGCTGATGCTGAAAAGCAAAACATTTGCAGTGAATAAAATCTGTATTTGTTTTTTTAATAGGCATAAGTAACCTGTAGAGTTCAATACCATGTGTGGTGCCAATTCCAGATTAATTGAAATCAGTGCAGAGGCAAGCATTTCTATGGAGAATGGCAACATTGACAGGAATATTAGGGATTTCTTTTCATAAAAATTTAAGATGTTTCAGAAACTCTGATAATCTTCTCATAGTGTAAGTCATTTCAAAGGCATCTACTTTATGGCTTCTTGCATATCCTCCCTTTAATGTATGTAATGCTGCCCACTCTTAACAAACAGAACACTGCTTTGATGCAGTAGAGCAGTTCTGTGTTCCTTCTGTTTGACTAATACTGAGGAAGCATAAATTCATTTCAATTTAAATGTTGGTTTCACATTTTCATGGGCAGTTAGGCCAGTGGAACAAATGCAGAATAACAATATTTAGAAGTTTTATATACAGCTTCCATTAAATGATGAGAAAACACTTGGTGCATATTGCACATTGCTACAATCTGTATCTACATGGAAGCTCTGTCATGGAGGATTTAAGTGTTTTACCTCAAGCCCTGCAAGTGAAGAGCTGCAAAAGGATCTTCTAAGAGTTATTGTCTGTAGAGCAAAATGATGGATGAACTTCTGTGTAGTCAAATGTAAAGTGGCATATATGAGAATAAAAATACAAGCTTTACATATGGAATTATGAGCTCTGTCGTGATAATTCTCAATTAGAATGAGAGTTTGGGATTATAATGCTGGTTCTAAGAAGGCATCAGCTCTGTATTTTACAGCAGCTAAAAACAAAAGTCAAGTGTTAAGAGGATAGAGAACATGATGATGCCACCTTGCAAGTCTGTGGATTGCTTATATGTGCACTTCTGTGTGCTTTTCTGGTCCTGTCATCTCTATAGGAATGTCTTATTACTGGAAAAGAGTCTAAGAGGAGGGCAACAGTAATGACCAAAGGTGTGGGAGTGACAGAAGGGACATGGAATCCTAAATAGCATGGAGATGCTGATTGAAATTGGGTTCACTTTCTCCTCCAGCTGAAGAATGAAGGGTCATTCAGTGAAGCTAGTGGGAGCCAGGAGATGAAGAAAAGGCAGTGGCTCTTCATGCAGAGAGTTTACTGCTCTGTGAAACTCCTCAGCAGAGGGTACAAGAAGCTTAATCTGTTGAAAGGAAGAGTGGGTCAGCGCTTGCAAGGGTAGTTACTAAATTGCAACAGACTCAGGAAATCCCCTGCACTGGAAGTTGTCAGAGGTTAGGAAGAATTAGGGAGAAGCATAGTATTTGCTTGCCCTGATTTTACTGTTTCCTAGGCAACTGCCTGTGACCACTGCTGGAGACTGAGTACTGGTTAGATGGACTCGAGGTCTGAGTCAGTACAGCCCTACTTGCATTTAGGTAGCAGCAGTCACTAGCTTGTGCTTGAGGCTTCCTGGGTTTCGGTTTCAGATACTACATCAACATGAAGGTGGTGAGTTTTTGTCATTTATAGTGAATTCACTCTTTTTTAAAGGCTCTGACAAATGGACGCATCAAGAAAGGAGACTGTTCAAAGAGGCATTGTCCACCTACAGCAAAGATTTCATATTTGTACAGAAAATGGTAAGGTTATTTCTGTTTTATCAATTGTTGTTTTTTTTTTTTTCTTTTGTTGCATTCTGTTCCTCTTCATTTTTCCTCCAGTGCCAGACCAGCTTATTGCAGGCACAATAACATGAATAGGAGTCATATATTCATTGGGTATATTCATCTATGCATTAGGTACCAGTAGAAACCAGCTATAAATAAATAAAAAAAAGCTGTTCCTCTTGTTATTACATGCAAATGTTTTCATACCTGGAATCCAAATCATAGCATTCTACGTGTGGGACAAGTATGGTTGTCCATTTTCACCCTGGTGTTCTCTGGCAGTTTGTTACAAGGTACCTGAGTCCCTAGCATTGGGCCTGGTGTCAGAAAGAGTTGAAATCTGTTAAGAAAGAAAAAATGTGTTTGGGCTTAATTTTCATGTTCTGCCACGAAGCAGAAAAGACAAGGTGTATACATTTCAGGGCACAATACCCTACTTGTTAGCTCAAATGTTGAAAAACATGGCTTTATACAAATCAAGTCATAATTCCTAGATTTCTCAGTGGTATTGTACACCTGAGCTGCAGAAGTATATTCTGAGTCATTTTCTGGCTAGAGTCTAGAGAATTCCCAGAGAAATCTACTGAAGCTGAAAAAGTCAACACAAATTTGACTGAAAAAAAAAACTTAAAAAAACCTATCCTACAAAAGCATTTCTGCTGTAGCCAAACTGTTTTGTTGGGTTTTTCTCCATTTGAATGTCAGAGTAATAAAGCCTGCCTCTTGGAACATACTAAAATTGTGTTGAATGAAAGCAAAAAGTTGAGACTGGACTATTTCTCTAATTACTTAACTACAGGTTAAATCTAAGACAGTTGCACAATGTGTGGAATACTACTATACCTGGAAGAAAATCTTGCGTTTGGGACGGAAACACAGAACACGTTTAGAGAAAAAAAGAGATGAATGCCTGGTAAGTGTAAAAGAATATGAGAAAGTTTAACGCTTGATGATTTTTGTTTTTCCTGTTTTGAGGAGGAGGTTGAACTAGATGATATCTTCCAACCAAAATTATTCCATAGCTCTAAATTATGTTCTGTATGAACGTTCTGTGACCTCAGCTACTCTAAGATTTGTGTTCCCAGACTGTAATGGGATAAAAGTGTTTTGTCTATTGTGTTATCTAACTCTAGTCCAGCAATTTGCTACTGATGAAGCAGGTAAACCTCTGTAAATTATGGCTATGTCCATGTATGCTCCTAAAGGCTGCTCTAACATTCTAGCACAAATACTACTTTAGATGTGTTGGTTTGTGGGTTGTTGTTTTTTAAAGCAGTTTGACTGAGAGTACAGGGTACATTGCCTTTCTAATGGCTGAGGGAGAGGACTGCACCTTGGCATCTGTAGATCTTTGAAGCCGCAGCTCCGTAATACATATGGAGGGTGTTTTCACCACTTCAGTGGAGTTTCATGTGCTACAGCGTGTCCATTGAGGAGTGGTAGTTCCCGCAAGACCAGAAATTTGTTCAGGATGGGAAGAAATGCTGAGAATGGGAAGCAGAGTTGACTAAACAGCATGCTGTTCCAGAACTGAATATGCCCTACTACCCAGTGCTGTCTTCGACTATATTTCTAGCATTTCTTAAATGCACTGTCTATTTTAGACAAGTGGAGAAGAGGAAGTGTTAGAGGAAGATGAGGAGATTGAAGAAGACAGAAAGGAAGAAAGGGAAATGCAGAAGTCTCCTGACCCACCAGCTATCCCTCTTGTTGGACCTATAGATCTCCCTGCCCTTCAGGGTCTTCCGCTTTCTTCGTCCTCCTTCATCTGTGAAATGCCAAACTGTGGCGCTGTATGTGTGTTTGGTATATTTAAGGGGGCAAGGAGGTGGGGTGGGTGTATACCAGTGAATTGTGATTTTTGAAATCATGGATTTAGACTATTCCTGGCAAGTGATACCTCCTCAATATCTTCGGACAGATATTTTTACCTGCTTTTAATTCCCACCTCTCAAAATACAAGCAGTTTGATCTGTACATAAAATTGAATCCTGAGATGGCGTGTCAACTAGGAATACTAAATGGTAACAGCTCTGATTCCCGTTTTGTAATTTGTAATAATAGGCTAGAACACTGCTTTGTTTTATTATGACTAAGTTTCTCTAACTCTAGTGGGATATTGCTGAGAGCAAGCACCGTTTGGCCGAGTAGATTGTGCATATTAGACTTGTACAGTTGTTCTGCTGTAATAAGCATTGAGCATCCTACTTTCTGTAGTTCCTGTTCCAGTGCACTATTTCTTGGGGTTTATTTTTTTGTTATTGTCTTTTTTTTTTTCCTTCCCTCCACCCTCCCTCCCCATCAGGTGTTCAGTTCCCGACAAGCGCTAAACGGCCATGCTCGCGTTCACGGAGGTACGAATCAGGTGCCGAAAACACGATGCACCATTCCAGGCACCAAGCAGAAATCTGGTACACAGAGTGGATACTGCTCCATCAAGAGTTCACCTGCCCACAGCACAACGAGTGGTGAGACTGACCCAACAACAATTTTTCCTTGCAAGGAGTGTGGCAGGTAAGTGAATATATATCTGACTGTCTGCAGTATTGCATTGCGTTTGCCTGTTTATATTCCAGATGAAAAGTGTTGTGATAAACCCTTTATTTTGCTCTGATCATCTCAAAAGAAGTTTCCCCCTAGATGACATGCCCTCTTACAAAAACTGTCAGAGATGGGTTTGCTTGACATTTTGGATGTGATGCACCTGCAGTGTTTACTCTTTATTTTCTTGAATCCATTTACTTGCTATAATTTCTACATCTGACAGTCCAGCTTCCTGCTTTATCACAGGCTTGGATATGACAGCAGGCAACTTTCCTTGTGTTTCTTGAGTTTGCCCATCCTAACATGGTATTTCTTCGCTTTTTCCCTGTTGTGCAAGATTGTTGTGAAACTAATACAGGGAGATTGAGGATGTGCATAGATACTGAAGCAACTGTGGGAGCTACAAACTACCACTGGCTGAGTCAGAGTAGGCCAGTTTTGATACCATCAGAATGTATAAATCTGGTAGCTTGTCCCAGAAATTTGCACCATGGCATTGCATTTTTATCTGATTTTTTTCTTTCCTTTAAAATTTAGGGTCTTTTTCAAAATCAAAAGTCGCAATGCTCACATGAAGACTCACAGACAACAAGAAGAACAGCAAAGGCAGAAGGCTCAGAAAGCTGCTGTGGCAGCAGAAATGGCAGCCACTATTGCAAGAACTACTGGGACAGCTGGGCATAATTTGATCCCCATGGATCACATGAGTTTGGTTAAACATGTTGAAAATGTTGGTGGCATTGATGACGATGTTGTTCAGGAGCTGGGTGATGTCATGGAAGAGAATGAAGTCATGGATGCTGACCTCTTATTGGATGATGAAGATGCAGATCTACTGCAGGATGATGCTGAGTTGTAAATAAATTTGTTTGATAAAGACAGCTACTGAGCACACCCTGATCGGATCAATCAGGAAACATGGACTGCTCGTTTATTCCCCACTGATTGTAAACTACCTGTTGGAAAATGATAATTCTTTTATCCAGGTCTAGGAAAATGAAATTGCTTTTTTTCCCTTTTTTTAATTAATTTGTGTTTTGGGGGAAGGAATAAATAATTGGTACAAATATTCTTATAAGGTGTTTTTATCTGAGCTCTTTTTGCTGATAACTTCCAAGGCCACTAATTACAGAAGTTTGTGGTTCTGCTATCAGTTCCCTCCAGATGGTCCCAGTAGAATCTTTAGCCTTTAACTCTTCCAAGTTTCGTTTTACCCCAATTACAAGAATAATCTTCACACACTTCTTATGGAACATTTTTTTTGCCTATACTGGATCATTTCCAGCATCTTCTAGAGACTAAATGTCATCTCTCTTAAAGAGATGATTACATTCTTTGTCTTTGTGCTGTCATTTTAAGGGAGATGGAGGAAAAAAAATCTGATTTAACTGTGAAATAGTTATAGTGACTGTATCATCTGTAGTATCACAGTACATTTTCAGTTCTGTCTTGCCTTAATTCATACATGTTAGGCAGTTTGTAAAAGCATTGGTTACACAGTACATTTTAGACCTTCCATTTTAGCAAGGTTTTGATCTCTTGATTTTAAAATGACCTAATTTAAGGACTGAAGAAAGAAAATGATTGTACTGTGGTTCACATAATCTGATGGGAACACTGAATCAGGAACACTGCCTTGGTAATCAGATTGCACTGGAAATACTGTGCTGTGACAATAAATCACACTGTGGAATAGCCATCTCGGTGATTTTAGGGGAGTGTGTGCTTTGAGCAATGCAGGAGTTTGCTCACTCACCATGCAAACACAGGGAGAGCATTCTAGCCTGTGGACAGAGACTGATGGAGTGTGTACCTTCAGCATGTTAGTCATTGCTTCTAGGTATAATGTTATCCTTGTGCCATTTTCAGTCCTCCTTATTACATCAAATTCAAGTGTTGTTTCTTTAGTGAAACATACTGCGAAGGTGAGTTGATGTTACTGTTTAATTACCGTTTCTCCTCCCTTAGGTTCAGATCCACATGCTGGCGCCATTTATATAAATTTAAATTCAGTTCTCTGAGTAAACAGGATATCAGAAGAATTGTACCTTGCAGAATTAAAGAATTAAGGAAGGATTGGAGTTAGCTCGAGTAGGCCTTTAATTACAGAATATGAATGCTGATTGTAGAACTTTCACAGGTAGCAGCACTGATTTTCTCGTGATTTTTTGCACAGCAGAGAGGAGTATTGCTAACTTTATAAAGTATTTTGTAAGACTGATTCAGATCTTCCAGATTTCAGGGTGGTTTGGGGTTTTTTTTAATGGGTTGGGGTTTGGTTTATTGGGTTTTTTTTCTGCCACATTCCTAAGCAGAATCTGAAAGATGGTGGGGTTTATTTTCTACTGTCCTTCTTCCTTATTTAACTATGCAAACTGAGGGTAAATCACGGGATTTTATCAGATTACTGGACCACACCAATTCAAAACCAGTGGGACCCATTGACAGAGATGAGTGCCTTCTCTGTCAAAGCCAAATATGTGAAGCCAAATGACCTCAAGTTTCTACTTAAGGTCAAATGTTCTGATACTAAAGAACAACCTTTCAGGAGAATGGAAATCACTTTTCAGTTTCTGGTTAGTGAAGTTCCTGTGTACATGGTTGGTTTTAGTGTTTTGGGGGTTGTTCCAGAGGGGTTTTGTTCAGCTAGTTTTGACCAGTGGGTGGAATTTCACTCGCTCTGCTACATAAGGGATGATGTTCTCAGTTATTGCACCCTTGAGTTTCAGGAGATCAGGCAGCAGCCACCTTTCTTTTCTCAAACTGCCAGCCAGCACACTCCCCAGCAGTTCCTGTCCGTGCTGGGATGCATCATTTTCACAGGGGCCATATGCAGCCCAGGGTCAGCAGACTGGGTGCTCAGCTGCGCCATCAGCTACATCCACTGAGAAGAAATTTCACAGATTGTGCAAATCTTTGTGGTTTGCAAAGTGGAGACTTTTGTTAGCAGGAAAATGTATTGCCTTCTAAGAGCCTGTGTTAGAAACAGGCCAGCAGAGTCTATTCTTCCTCTCCCTAACTTGCATCATTTCAGACTTTTAAAAATCTTTCTGAGAAAGGCTAATGCACTGGAAAATGGGCATAGTTCAGGTTCCCTTGTTAGTGGTGGGGAAAAACCTGAGTGTTTAAGCAAAATTGTAATTGAAGTCTGTCAGAATTCTGCTTGAAGAATGCAGTACATTAAGTTAAGTAGAAACTTAACGGGCTTGTTTCTGAAGAGCAGCTCTGTGTTAAACAATCTACAGTGGAACTTTTCTAGTAACAATTGGGACAGGATGTGTGCTAAACTTAGTATCTATAAATACATATATATATATACACATGGTTCTGTAACATTAATCGGGTGCTGTTTTATTGTGCAGCCAAGAAGATAATAGAACAATGATAACCAAAGAAGTTATTCATAAAGGAAACAAAAAGAAATGCACATTTCCTAAGCAGTACATGGTTTGGGCCTCAGACACTGTCTTCATCATTACTGAGTGTTGCATTGGCTGATGTTGAACAGATGCTGTTCTGCCTATTTGTATATAAGTTGGACATAGTTTTATTTCGGAAAACGTGTTTTCTTGACGCTGGTT
The DNA here is from genome assembly GCF_000695815.1 of Acanthisitta chloris. Lineage (NCBI taxonomy): Eukaryota > Metazoa > Chordata > Aves > Passeriformes > Acanthisittidae > Acanthisitta > Acanthisitta chloris. The sequence goes on from NW_008655539.1 coordinate 48,475, forward strand.
GATGATGGAAAAACTGTTCGCTATCGGACCTAGTCCTCTTTGATAAAAACCTGTACATACAGAAAACATATTTTGTGGAGAGAGAGAGTAAAGAACAAAAACTTATTTTCAATATTTAACTGTTATTTTATTAGAAGACGGTTGTGTAAATATTTTAGGCGCTTCAGTGTAAAAAAAAAAAAAAAAGCGGGACTGTAATTTCAGGTGGCAGAGGAAGTACCAAAATAATAATAATGATAACAATAATAAAATATACATTTGATATAGCTTGTGATCGATGCTGGTTTCAGGGCTCCCACTGTTAGCGTTTTGACTACTTGATTTCAGGTTATTATTTCTGCTTGCGCATATTAGGGTGGCTTGGTACCACTACTACTATCTAGGTGTGAATTAATCCGTGTTTATTTCCCTAACCCCTTTTAAATATTTGGAACTTGTGTTAACCTGGGTCTGAGGGGACGGGGACGGGATGAGGGCGGGGAGAGGCGCTGGAAGCCTCACCCGCCATCCCTCCCTCCCTCCTGAGGACGGTGAGGGGGATGAGGGCGGGGAGAGGAGCTGGA